>NC_065517.1:9072557-9240217 GCF_006386435.1 Epinephelus moara | reverse complement strand
CAAAGCCCCCTCCCCTTCTCTGTCACATTACTCTCACGTAATCAGTGCAATCTCGTTGATTATGTCTGGAAAATGAGTTGTAGACGTGACGGTAAATTAATTTAATGAAAATAAAATTATACTTTAATGTCAGATTGTAATACTGTTAAAAATATAAATACATATAGTTGTTTTGAAAACCTGGGGGCAATTTTGGTCCCCGGAACATGGCTTTTGGGGGCATTCTTGGATAAATTGCGGGCCAAATGGCCCGTGGCCCTTACTAATTTCTGACACTGCTCACCACTAAAGGATCCTGTTTATGAACTGTGATGAACAGTGTTATCTTGTAGCAGCAAATACAACTCTAATCATTCAAACACTACTACTGCTCAGATGTAAGATTATTTCTTTCAAAGAAACTTGCAAACTATGGAGTGAGCTGCATTTACGTCCTGCACACATATTTCTTATCATAATACCATGCGACTGGCCTCTGCGCCCCGAAAAATGTAGAGTAAAGCAGGGGAGGCCAAATGTGAAAATGCAAACTGAGGTGTTTCTCGGAGCAATGCGATATGAGAGGAAGTGTTTGTGTCACACACACATATCCTGCTGCAGAGGCTACCGTCAGCATGACTGTAAGGAGCACAGAGGCCAAAGATAACTGCTGAACCATCTTCCTGTGCGCTGTCAGTCACTCAGGGGTTACATTCAAAAAGCATCCCGTGTTGGAGGCGCGGGGACACGTACCACTAGAAAGGCCAGTAGATTCGCGGATGTAAGAGAGAGCCAACAAGCAACTGAAGGGGATACTTGTAATTTTGATAGTTGATTGCTTGTTTGTGAAGGTCGAACAGGGCTGGTTTGCGCTGCCAGTGGGTCTTGGAAAAGTCACAGACAGCCAATTTGAAATCTGAGAGATGTTTTCTGCTTGAAAATTCAAAACAGCTATTAACTGATGTGGACGAATGTGACACTGCTGCCTTGACCTTTAGTGATAAACCATGATGGAGTTAACATTAACTTTTGGTAACCATTTGTAAATGAGATATGTACTTTTAGTAAAACTGACATTCTTTAAACAAAGAGAGCCAAAACACAGAAAAATTGGGCTTTCCAGAAGTTTTGAGGGGACCAAAAATGCCTTTAATGGACTAGAATTTCTATATTTTAAAGTTATTAAATTATGAACAGTAATCGGAAAAAAAAGATAATTGTGAACCAAAAAATTACATCCTATTCTTGCTCGAAGTTCCATGTTTATGAATACTGATGTACCCTTTGCTAACAGCTTTTGTTTTGTCACAGTGACTCCTAAAACCTGTTGGTTCAGGCACCTGGTTAATGTGAAAGTAAATCACACCGAAAACATAAGTCCGACAACAGGAAGTAAACAAGTATTCTGCGGGCTTGACTGATTGCATGTTAAGATGATGCTGTTGTGACAGCACATTGTGTTGTCACTCAGAATGAAAGGGCAATGTAATCCTACTGGTCTGCTGCTTCTATTGACCAATAAATCATAAAAACGAAACAAGGGTGGAAATGAACGCTTCAAGCACAACACTGATCCCACTAACAATGCCAAAGTGTCTCAAGAGCTGCACTGCAGTCTTTCCAAACATGCCTGTTTAACACACCAGCAGTTCTGGTTTCAATTAGTTTAAATGCTACATCCAAAGGGAGCCGGCGGAGGAGCTCTTCTATATTCCTTTAATTGATGGTTGCGCTACTATCCTATTTCATAGCCGAGTTTCTGCAAAGGAAACTTGAAAAACACTTCATTAGCATGAAAAGCTGCTCTTTAATTATTCCACCGCGTTCGAGGCTGATTTACAAGTGCCATTACACGAGACGTCTATTTTGAGTTAATTTATTTAGCCGAACAATACACCAGTCTGTAAACTCTGGTGATATTTGGGTTAATAAACCCTTGTCTCAAAACTGAAGAGTAATGACATTAGCAATTCCAGTCAGTAATTCTTCATTGCTACACATGTTTGACATGGGAAAGTTTCAACATTTGCGTTTTTTTCCATCAAGTTTTAATAATTTACAGTAACTTCACAGACATCCCACTATAATTAACAACTGTTTAATGGCTGTCAAAATAACAATCAAAATGCCTATCACACACTGCAGCTGCTTTACACCATAATGCACGTACTGCATGCTACTCTAGTGACGACTGCGCATGAATAAACTTAACAGGTGAACAAGTAAATGTGCTTTCTCATTTTGCTTCTGACAGTTTTAACAAAAACATTTTGTTGTGAGTATCTCTATTAAATACGGGGCATCAGAAGCCTTGATGTTAAAGGAACAGGACCAGAAGGCTGCATCCCACAGGTAGGACATTAAACCCCTTACTGCTCCACTCATTCTACTCGCTGCATACAGTAGAAGATTGTGGTTTTGCAGGGCGGCTCCCAAGTGTACATGTGTGCGCCTCTGCAAATGTGAACCAAGAGAGTGCTGATAGTGAAAGTAAAGTTTAAAGATATACTATGCAGGATTTTCCTAAAAAGCGACATATAGACTCATACAGAGGAAATCCCTCTCAATCATCAATTAGGACCTACTGGAAGTGTGTGGTGATGTATTTGTCTGCAGAGACTTTACCCTTGGCCTACATTTGATTATTTTCTTCTTATTTTCTGTGCTGCCACGGCGCTCAGGTGAGGTTGGGGCTTCATATAAAGGGAGCAATCAGGAGCCAGACCATAAGCAGCAGGCATCCAAGAGACACACCACCAGAAAAACGCAAATATAACAAGCTGAAACGCCAAACTAGAGAATCTGGTGTTGGCTTTTACTTTCACATTCACTGGTAAGCATGCTTACAAACAGCAACCTACAATCCTGCATAGTACACTTTTAAGTGTGTTAAAACAAATTTCTAGACAGTTCTGAGGAATTAGACCCACCCAAGTAGTTCAAGGTCTGTGCAGTTTCAGGAAGCCGGGGCAGTGATTTTAGAGGAATAGAAAAGCTGTCAGACAAGAAACCTAGAGCCAGGTCAAGGGCACCAGGGTGGGGGAGGGGGCCGCACATACACAGTCTTGGTATTAGATGTGTTTCACTCTTCTGTTTACTGATGCGTATAACAAGAGGGACAACAGGCAGGTAAGCTATAATAATACCTTTGACTGGAGAGTGTGAGGCATGACGACAGAAGGCCAACACACAGGAACTGAACCCCGTGTGCACGACGTTGCAATAACCGACTGCTGACAGAAACGCGGGGTAAAGTCGCCTGGAGCAGCTTTCACCTGAGTGTGGCAAAGTTCACATTTTACGAGAAGTTCAAAGTCTAAACCAAAATGTGAGTTCTGTTACACACTAAAGCTGGAGTTACTACCAGGGATCTGCAAATTGTAGGCTACATAGGCTCTGACAAATCAGGCAACGGCAGCAAGATTACACACAAATTATCACCCAAGTATCTTTTACACAACATCAGCAAACTGAGCTTAGTCCTCCTGGGCAGTACCACAGCCTTTCAGAGTTACTGGGATGTTTTCTTTTACGCAAACCATGATTAAAATGACCACCTCTGTGTTACTAAATTAAACCTTATTATCGTTCATTAAACATCTCAAAGTCATATAACAAGAGGAGCCACCACATCTAAATACACAGGAACATCTAAGAAATAAGATAAATGACAACAAACAGAAACACTAAGAGCTCAGGAGAAACATCAACGTGCCCAGCAACTAAAATGGAAACTGTCAGTGGCACTTCTCTTTATTTTCCAGATCAAGCAAATGGAAGACAGCACACACGTGTTATGATAGGTCAGTATAGCTGAACAGAAATGGCCTGGGGCTCTCTTTCATAATCTCTCATCTTTATGATTCTAACATTTACGTTTTTATCAGACATGACCTAATCTTCATAGATCTTCATTACCTTAGCTGTGCGTTATTGCAACACCCATGCACTTAGTCAGTCTGACATATAAAACTTGGTTCATCATCACGTCTGCTAAATAAAGGTCTAACTTATGGATGGGTAGAGAACCTCAGTACATTTGAGCACAAACCAAAATATGTCCATAGCAAAGAGTATCAGAACTGTATAGTAATGCTTAACTACTCTACTTTTTTATTGGTTAATACTCTGTATTTATTTAGGCAATGTCCTAAGTAACATAACAGCCATATATAAAGCACCACTGATCAAAATATGTGTGCTTACAGTGCCAGATTTGAGAATTATTACACAACTCTTTAGCTTAATGGAGCTTTTTAACCTCATTTAACCCACTGTTTCGGTTTCACAGCCCATAAATGTACTGTATGATTCAGTCTGACCACCTCACCTCAACCCTGTTTCCATTAGCAGACAGACGTTTACAACAAACAAACTATATTAGACCAAATGAAGGCTACCTGTCCAGCAACCATAGACGTAGATACCGTCACAGTGGCCACTGCAGCAATGCGTCAACGCAGCCATGTCCTAATGCATATATGTCTAAGGGGGCAGGAGATCTATCCCCAATTTAAATCATCAGAACTCGTTAATATTTAACCGACTGTCCAGCAGTTTGGTCTGATGCCAGACATATATTTATGATACAGGATACTTGGCTACGTTAAAAAAAAAAAATGCAGGTTTCCATACTAAAATACTTACTAAAAGTCCCTACTGTCCTCACTTGATTTTTTACTTAATATCTTTTGGGAACATATACCAAAAACAAGTCCATCTGAAAAACACTGTGCAGTTCTGGATGCTTTTGGAGGTCAAGTGAGGCACATAACGTTAAGTTAATGTGTGCCACATTAGCACAATGAAACAGCTGTAAACAATCTTTAAAGTATATAACTTAGGACTACTTATAGCAGTAACAAACAGCAACATAGCTGATTGAGAAATAGAGTTTTTAGCATCTTACTGATAAATTACTTTAACACAAATATTATTTTTTTTATTTACATGACATCAATTATCTTAATTTAATATCAGTCACATAACTTCATGTTAGCTTCAAAGACGGATTACTTATTGTGATATATGAAATTCAACACGCAAAATAATGTAAAATAATATCTCATCTGTGAAATGTTATTCCCTGTTGCGTGGTCTCTGCATTTCTTTCCTTGAAACATCCAAAAGCAGCACAAAAATCTGGCATTTTCCACTTTTTAAATTAGCCAGAATACCGTTGCAAGATGGCAGCATCTGAGATTATATGACACATCTCACAAACCAGATGTAGGGGTTGGCAATATGTTTACAGTACATGTAATTTTATATCATAGTAATGGCTTATATCCTGATACAGTAACTGTTCTGTAAATTCAATTAAGAAGTGGTTTAAAATAACCATACATGCCATACTTCATCACATTTGATTATTTTCTTATTTTATTTGGAACTTCCATACAAACAAAAAAAACAGCTTCCTCACATGAGACATCACTTGAATTAAAACCAAAGACTCAAAACAGTAAAACTAAAATCATTTGTCAGTGGAAGCTTGGAGGTTCCTGTGAACAATAATTTCAAGTGTTACAGGTTTCTGTATTTATAACTTCACTCTCCTCCATGTCTACCCAAATCACGTTACCTTGCGAGGCAACTAGATTTGTGGGATCGCCATGTCACACATCATGATCATGCAAGAATCCAGCCCCGATTTGCTGTAGCCTGCCCTGAATAGCTCCTGCAGTAGAAACAGTATTGCCAAATCTCTACTGATGAACACATATCTACCATCCCACCATATATACCGTCATATGGCCCTACCCTAGCCGGATGTGGTATCTACATGTATATATCTATGCCCAGCACCAACTATCATGGAGAGACTAAAACAAGTCAAGCATGCAACAAGTAAAGACCCAGATGTTGCTCACAGGAGTTGATCAAGACCAGCCCAGAGCTTAACGGAGAGGTAATATTGGACTTGCATATATCAGGTGGCCAGAAACACAACTCCTTATGAATGCTTATGCAGTGTCTGCTGGACGTGTAAACAGGCAATTATAAACTCAAGAGTTTGTCAAGGCTGTGGGTTTGTCAGCTCATTAAGGAGTTCTTCTGCCTCCGTGTGGCCTAAAATGTGAAAAAATAAATCAATAAATGCAGCTTTATTGGGTCAAAATGAAGCCCAATCATGCACAATAAACTGCTTCAGAAAATCAAACTTCAGGTGATCTTGGGCATGTGCTATGATAATTGTGGATCATTTGCAAACCTGCTGCAAAAGTGGAAAACCCTACTAAATGCACTCTGCAAAATTAACAAGCACTGAGCAGGGGACAGCTAGACGTGAAGTGGACTGTGCAGTGTCAGCCCTGATGCGTGCAATTTAACCCTTGAACTGGAGAGGACCAAGAGCAGCATGTGTAATGGAGGACTCCATTTAAAGCGGAGAAGTCAGGAGAGCTCGACAGGGGGAGGGGGCTTCAATAAGAGCCTCTCTTCCTGACAGCCACACACTGGAGTGGGGGAGGGTTAAAAACACCAAACCCTCTTCCTGAGTCTGCAGCAATGGGCATAATGTGATGGATCCTTCCCTTCCAACTACTTGATTCCCATCTGGCATTTTAGGTCTTACCCTGACACTTTTACTCTGAGGAAAACACACGCTGTACTATAACCTATGTGGACAGATCAGTGAGCAGAGAGCTGCCTGAAAGAACATGTATCAAGTTATATCTACAGTGATTCAGAGTCTGCAGCCTCTTACAGAGAATCTGTTCTGACACACAGAGAAAGAGAAAGGTAAGCCAATATCATTTCCTGGGTTAAACTGACTCTGCACTGTTGATCCAAACAACAAGCATTTGTGCTCCATCCAAACACACTCATATGTAGTAATTATCGTTCCCCTTGTGAAAGGGGAAAAACTACACACCCCCACCCTCTGCTCTGATTGGTGATAAGTTGTGCAAACTGTGAATGATAAATCAGGAAACAGGTTTTTCAGGAAAGAAGCTTTAAGTATTGGCACAGACCTCACAACAACATGCCACAACCTCAGCTTGTTGTAAAAGTGCTTCAACCCAAGTGTTAGTCTTGCTTGTTTATTGTACAGAGGCAAACACACCAAGTGAGCCCAATTCTTCGCTTCTGTCAACAAGCATCGAGGCATTTTGGGTAACACACTCCCGAGTTTAGATCTATAATCTGTGCCGTCACTTAGTGGTGTTGATTTAGCCTGTTAGCTTATGCCAAATTACATCCAAACAAAGCAATTAGCAGCCTGCTGTTCTGTACAAGCGCGTGATCCTCACCGAAATCCTGGTTTAGCACTTATCATACAGGCTCTGAACATTCGTTGCGGAGTATCCAAAGAGTGGCAAATGAGCAAGGCCTCCTAGCAACATATTTGCCCTGCTACAGGCACACATGGTTTCAGTTAGGGGTCTGCACCTATAAACAGTTGGCCATGGCAGCTTATTGGTCAGGAAGTGCAATGTTGACTGCAAGTCAAGGCAGGCACAAGCTGCTAATGAATGATATACACTCTTACCGTCTAGCTATGACAACACAGGTTGGATTGGAGGTGTTTAGAGGCCGATACAGAAGTGGCTCTGAGCTCTTTAGAGTTGTGAATAAACTCAAAGCAGCCAAGCAGAGAAGCCAGTCAATGTCTGCTGGGGATGGAGAGTAAAATAGGAAGCCTGGATTATCGAAAAACAGAGTCAGGTAGGTTGTACTTCAAATGTGTGATTTCAAAGAGCATTTTCATTTCTTAGCTGCCAGTATTGGAATAAAAACATTACTTGGGCACAGGTCAATTACCTGCCAGAACAGATTGGTAGAGCCGACTTTCCAGCCACGACCAACATTCTGCATCATTTGACTAGTGGCTGGTGTTAATATGAAGACCAGTCTTAAGTGATACAACATGGAGAAACACACTCTCAACACACCCAGAGGGGTTTTCACGGTGCCAATTAGACCACCACAAACAGCCAAACGCCGCCATGGATTGAAAGGAGGCTCTATAATCACATGCTGCGATTACAAAGAAACTGAAATACCTGTCATCAAACAGTAATATTTGTATTACATTTGGTTGCAATCAGTGTGACTGAATACAATTTAGACTGCATGAAAATAACAAGAGGAACCAAAGCCAGCACCACATCTCAAAGATCTTCTGTGAACCGTCTGATTTTTAAAATCACTTAATGATGTTGTGAGAAAAAAAACTCTGACACAACGTCAGCGTCTCTCTGGTTTTCCAGTTACTTGATTCATGCCTTACCAACAAACACGCAACCTTAAAAATAGGTCAAATGACCTCCCAGCCAATCCGGGCAACTTAAGCGGCTTCAAAGGAGTAAATACAAGATAAGAGAAAAGTGTAAATCACTGGTAACCAACCTGGGGGTCCTGACCCCCACCAGGGGTCCCCCAAGCTTCATGGGGGGCCGTGAGGCCTTCTTGATTTTAAGGAGTGTAAGAAAACGTTTTTTTTTTTTCTTTTACATTTCATTCATTTCTGTGAAGAAAACTAAACAAAACTGTAGTTTTGAAAGTTTACATTAATATTCAAGATATAAACTTCAAAAAAATCTCACAGGATAAGAGTAGCATGAAGATCTGAACACAGAGCCTTCGCTCTCTGCTCAACAGCTTCTTTCAGGTTTAGAAAAGTACGCAGTTAAAACAACCAAAGAGCTGATAGAACAATGGCCAAGTATCAGGGACAAGAAAACGCTGAATCTGTCAAAACACAACCCCTCTATGTATATGATTGTTGCAAATGTAAAAAATAAATAATACAGAGAGAGAATCGTGTAAAACGTACCTAAAAATAACAGAAAAAAAACGTATCTCTGATGCAATACTCACAAGAACTAATCTGCTCAAAATTCATGCACAGACTTCTTGCAATTATTGCGTTCACTATTTGGGTTAATTATACAGTTTCATTGATGTGCAGTAAATATGGCGTGAAATATCCATACAATATGTCACTTAGTCTGGGGTTGTCACTTTACTCAATGATAGAGAAGGGGTCCCTGAGGGAAAAAGTTTGGGAACCACTGGTCTAAGACATGACAGGTTAGGTTATCTCAGGAAAGAAATCTCTCCTCTTTACTACACCAACAAAGCAAACAACAACATCTGAGCTGTCATTTTGGCTGTCAGAGGCTCAGACCCACCCCCTTATAAGTTTCCAACACAGCTACCACCAAGCAGCAACACCCGATTCATGCAGACAGTTTCAAAAAGTTATCATACAGGTGAAGTGACTCACTCATCACCTGATTCTTAAAAACAACCAGTCATGAGCTTTGTGTGGCTCCTTTAGTTTACCTTGGCCACAGTTGTGCAACTATTGTGTCCTATTTGCATCATCTTATTATGAAACCCAGAGGATACATATCATTGAACATTAACTTGTATGTATTATAAGTTCACTGACGTACACACAACTGAAGCAAACTAGTCGTTTACTCACATTGAAGTTTCAGTCACACAAAAAATAGTTTCAATGTTGTAGCTATAGAATAAACAATTAATTAAGGTCGTACAGGCTCATTTTGAGACTTTATGGAGATCAAATCGTGCGTATATGAGGCAAAGTGAGGCTGTAATTTTCTGATTTAACGTTTCCATCCACGACAAGTCTTGCGACGTTTCAAAGGAGAGCTCAATGGAAAAAGTAGCCTAACATGGGCTACAAAACATGTAGCGTCAGCCAGCGTTATGCTAAAATAAAAAGACCCCTAATATCTATTTACAGATATTCACATTAAAGCGGGCTTAAGGGAAACGTTCATGAATGTGCTTTCAACTTTACACAGTGATTTGCCAACTCGGCCGAGACGGCAACAGCCTCCAAACACTCCAAGTTAGCTAACCTAGCTAGCTGCTTGCTGTAGACAAAAACTTTTTCCACATCTGAAAACTTTTTCTCTCCATTTTCTTTCAAACAGAATGAGACGCTGTAGTAAAGCGCTTATCGCACCGGACGCTGAAGTGCTTTTTCGTCTCTCAGTAACGCTATTAAAACTGCATTTCTTCCGGCTGTTGGCTAGCTGGCCAAAGCCTCGTTAACTTAATGTAACTTACCTTTCCGTCTCCGCTGCCGCCGCCGCTCCCCGGGCCGCCTTCAACACCCGACACCGCCGCCGGACCTCCAGAGGGCCGCGGAGCTGGGAGAGGAGAAGCCGAGAGGAGTCCAGCTACTACCAGGGAGACGAAGAGCCAACTGCACCGAGGCCCCGGGCCTTGTGTGTCCTCGAAATAGCGTTAGGGGAGGGATACCGAGTCTCGGCTCTCCGCCGTTTGACAGAGACTCGGGAATAACTTTTTGACAGCTCCTCTTCTTCAGCCCCCCCCTCCCCTCGACAGCCCTTCACTTTTCTCTTTTTGCTCACTTCCAGCAGATACGAATCAAAATACTGTCACAGAATATGGCGGCTGCATAAGCAAGCTACTATCGCGAGAGGAAGAGCTGTTTTCTTTTTTTTTTTTTTCAGTTTCCAAAAGTTGTGCAGAGGGAGGAGAGTTGTGACTGCAAAATGAGCAGCTGCTGCTGCTGCTGCTGCTGCTGCTGCTGCTGCACAAGATGCAGGCAGAGGGAAACAAGACTCGGATAATAATTTTAATGGTACAGTAATGAAAACAAGCCTCACAAACTATGCTATACATGGGACAGTGACAAAAATATACATGTTGATCTTATTTTAGGGACTGTTCGTTACTTATGAGGAGGGGGGGGGGGGTGCAAAAAGGGGGAGGCATGTCAAATAATTTTTTAAATAACTGGGGAGGGACTTAGGTTTTTTATTTTGGTTTAGCAGAGCAGCATGTAAATTTAAATGGTTCTATTTATTTTGCCATTGATTTTTTTTAAAAAAAAAACATGCTGCATGTTTTCTCTAAAAGTCGCCAAAATTCCACCATTTACATCACCAGAAACTGTAAAAAGAAAGATTTTCATTGGATTTTCAGATTTCTGACGGTCCTTGAACACATCATGTGTAATGAAGCTTCTGTCAAAAAAATATGTCATCAAATGTAAGCTTAAAATAGTGATATTTCATCAAAATCACTTTATTCTGTCTCATTTAAAATTTGCCCAAAATTTAACTGTTTGCACAAATTAACCAACATGCATGACAAGACCTAGGATTTTTTTCAACTCTAAGATTTCATCTTAAACTTTTAACTTTTAACTTTCACACATCAAAGGGTAAGTTTGTTTGTTGTTTAGAAATCTAATAACTAATTTATAGTGAAGGCAGGAGCATGCATTTTCCACCAGTCACTCAGGAAGGCTCAAGGAAAAATATTTGTAGCTTCTGAGAGAGTCTAAATTAGTAAAAATAAAACTAAGTCACACCCTAGCCACCCCCTCCTCTGATAAGTAAAGAACAGTCCCTTATGTGTCCTTTCCTCATGGTTAAGCTGAAGAACAGAGGTCAGCTACAAAGCAGCCGCCTTGAAGATAGGCTAGTAGTATGCATACCTGTAGATTCAGGGGGATGCAGAGGACACCTCCCCCTCAATATTTAGAACATGTGCATTTGTCCCCATATGAAAGTAGCAGAGGACTTTAATTCTGACAATATCACAGACACTGACAGGAGATTCTTCAACTATCATGCTTTTTGTGTCCCTGTCTGAAATTATTTTTATTTGGGTCACACTTACTTCACACCAAAATAATAATAGACTGTATTCATATAGCACCTTTAAAACACAGTTACAAAGTGCTGTATGACAAAACTAAATACATTTAAAACACAAGGAGAATAAAACAAACAATGTGTCTTGAACTGTTATCTCAGTAAAAGATAAAATGAGAAAGGCCAAAACTAAAATCAAGACAATAAATGGGAAATAACATCAATAAGAAAGCTCAGATAAAGTCACGATATGCTTTCCAATAGAAGTATGTTTCTTGGAGAGACTTAAACGAAGCCAGTGACTCAGACAGCCTTAAATCCTCAGGCCTCAATTGCAAAAGCTCTGTCTGGTCCTCAGGACTCTGGAACAAGCAGAAGACCTCTGCCTGAGGATCTCAAACTACACCGAGGTTCATAAGAGACTAACTATCAATAAGATTTTTAAAGTCATACAAAAATGAAATGATAGATCAGTCATTATTTTCATTAGGTCTATATAAAAAGTGACCTTTTATGTGTGGTTTTTTGCTATATTTTCTTTGTTCCTGAGCCAGATTTTTGACATTCAGCCCTGCCTAATTTTAAATTTAATATTGATCTAATATTAACTGCAAATAGCCATAAATTACCAATTTTTCAAACTGTATCATGTGTTGTAAGATATATTAGTATTTCTTTCTTCATAAGGAGAACAACTGTCCCTTGGGATTACTGCCATTTCCACCACACGCTACAAAATGTGAATTCAGGGAGTTATTTTTTTTAGAGTCTGTAGACTTGGTGACCACAGCAGGGGTCATGTGACAGGAAAGCACATGGCTTGAGAACATTTCGCTCCATGCATGGAGGGAACTGAAATAAGAAGAAATCAAGGATATGTTTATTGGCTGTTGTTTCCAAACAGTTCATATTTCCTTTAAATGTACAAATAATAAGAAAAGACAACATTTATATTGTGTATTTTGTGCATATTTGATGCTAACGCTAAAGTGAACGCATCATGAGATTAGAAATAAGTGACAAAATGTAATTTCCACAACAGTCATTATCATCACTTTGTCTATTGTGATTAGAAAGACATATGGTAATGTTAATAACAATGTCAGTGTTATATTACTAAGAGCATTGTATCAATACTTGTAGGATGACCACTGTACCATAAACTGATGCAGAGGAGGCAAAAATGCACTAAAAGAATTCAGGAAATTCAGCAAAAAGAGGATTCCCCACCTAAAACACTAAATTATCACCTTAGTACATTGTCACAGTTTGAATTGGCAAATGCTGTTTTTTTCACACCACTTTTATTCACTGTGCCATTAATTCACACCAAATTCTGGTGCTGTTGAGTGTAGACAGTTCCCTCTCTGCAGGAATTAACAGGATAATGTGTCTGCCTAAATACCTGTAAGCAAGTATTGTGTCCAGAGACAGCCTGACACATCTGTTTTAGATCTCTTTCCTCTTTGTTGTCTGTTTAGTTCCCAGCATCACAGACCAGCCAGGGTGGTCTTATCAATGTAAATCACAAAGTAGGGCCGGGCAGTGAACAGCTTCCTCTTATTGCTTTTTGACACTTTATAGATTTGCTATATTTGACAAGATGAAATTTAAGTGTCGGGCATGAACACTTCTCCACCCAAAGGAAACAACAACCAAAGTGTGAAATACAGAGTGTATCATTTACAGCAGCGTATGAGTACTCTGCAGAGAATAAAACTTAGCACGGTCAAGCTTTTGACTCAGTTGTCGTTTGGCTGTAAAATGCTCACAGAGGAGAGAGGTTCATAAAACATGAGCATGTTGCTGGCAGTTTTTAAAGTTCAGTCTGTTGTGCTCTCTGACCCAAAATGCGTGTCCCACTACGGAGGAATGGATTCATGGGGTTTGAAATGGCTCATTCATCTAAAGGCTCTTGCCGTTTGTTAACAGTCTTTGTCAAGAGGCAGTTAGAGTTGACACCACGCACTCTGAGCACTGACGCCTCCAGAAGCCTGAGTGTGGAGAAAGATCTGATCAAGCAAGACTAAAGACATTAACAAAGTGTGCATGATTGCATGTCACTGTCTGTATCATCAGACCAAGCCAACATTTGCAAACAGTTGACCAGATAAGACTTGGGCCTGCAGTATTTTCTACCGTGCATGAGGCCTGTAGTGTTGGAAGGCGAGCCTACAAGGGTAAGTGGCAAAATCTGGCAAGTGAAGACCAATCAGGATGCTTTCCCTCATTGGAGAATTGAAAACACACTTTGCCCGACCACTTAGACAGAGGATGGGCTGTCAGGATGCAACTGAAAGTGCACCAGTGCAAAATGTGCTCTTGCAACTCTTATTTTTTTCTCTTAGTTTTAGTATGCTGTTTGTAGACAGTAGACATTCCAGCACTTTGGTCCAGACTGATGTATTTGAACAGCTACTGGATGGATTGCCATGAAATTTTGTACAGACATTCATGTTCCCAGAGGATGAATCATAGGGTGCTGAACTCCATTGATGTGCATGTGGTGTGTTGCTGTGATGAGTCAGGCAGAGCGGGGGTGTGCTTAACTTTTAAACTGGTTGAACTTTGACCCAAGCTGTGCTGACCTGTGTGGGTGCAGCCAATCGCTGTTGATCACACAGCTTGAACTGAAAGACAGATGAAAATTTCCGGGACTGTCCAACAACAAATTGTCCATATATGGAGACTGAACAAAACAAAAGATTTTCGCAGCTTCTAGGTTTGTCACAAAAAAACTCTGAGTCTTTAAAAGTAAGTGATCTACTGATAGCTCCCTTAGCACTGCAGCTACGGAGGAGGTTACCCTGGAGATCTAGAGTGGTAAATACTGCAAACATCCTTGTTTTCCTGCTGGAAAGTTAATCCACCTTTACTGACTCTGGTGATCCTCTGAAATGTAAAATTTGCCATGAAATGTGGTGTTGAAACTAAGATGGTGAACATGGGAAAGATTGTACCTGCTAAACATTAGCATGGTAGCGTGTTCATTGCGAGCATGCTAGCATTATGACATTAGCATTAAACTAAAGGATTATTGTGCCAAAGCACAGTATGTCAGAGCCGCTGGCATGACTGTAGACTAAGGCCTTTACACAATGGGGATGTAACGAATAAATGACATAAAATGTGAAACACATGCCTGAGAATATTTGCATCAAAGTATTTATACTAGCAGCAATGCGACAGTTTCAACAGGTTCGCCATTGACATGACATTGTTATGTGGCGTCCGTTTCACACAACATGACTGAAGTATGCCTTTATCTGCAGCACAGAATTTACATTGATTCTTGTTGTATATAGTGTGGTGCAGGAATGAGTCCTCAAATGTGACAATGAGTTAGCATTAGCGTTCCTTTGTCTCAAAGTTAGTGAGTTTTTTGAATGAGTTTTTAGTTAGATGCCTACTATAAGGCCTGTGGTTAACACAAGGTTAAGAGAGTTGTACGTTTTGTTCTACAGCATAAAATACACCAGTAAATACAACAAAAACAAGTGACTAAATGGGACTACAGAACATCATTATGCAACACAGCTTTACCTCGTTGTGGTGGCGACGTTGAAGTTATGCAACTGTGGTGTAGTTTATTTACAGCCTTACTTTAGCTTTTTACTTCTGGCAATGCATTAAGGCTTCTGGAATCATGACAGCATTCATTTGTGAAGATTATCTTGCTAAACAACACATGTATCATAAACTTTTGTTTGCCACAGAGCTTATTTTCTGCAATAATTCAGTGGAAAAATCCCATTGGAATTTTGTCAAGGGAACCAGGGCGATGCTAACTTCCAGGTTGGCCCACAAGTAAAAGGAATCCCTGAGGCACTCTATTGCTTCTATAGCTTTTGTTTGCAGTGCAAAACTCAGAAAAATGGACCTCGTTCCAAAAGAAAATTACATGGTGGGTGATATTTTCATTCTGTGTGAAAGCACTCATGATAAAAACAACAAAATATATGAATGTGTCATTAATCCCATGGGGGGAAAATGGCCCTGGTGTGTAAAGGCCTTTTGTCTTGTTATTTTTTATGTATTTTATTAATTTGATATTTAACACTCTATGACAACTGAGCAGACTATCTGCTGAAGAAAACCATGGGATGCAGTTGAAAGTTTTTTTAAAGCTTGTTAGTGGAACTTGAGCTAATGAGTTTTTCTAGTAAGAAACTGTCAAAAATTCCTATAACATAGAAAAATTGCTGTGCAGTTCAAGCCGTCAGGGAGTTATGGGATTGGTATTGGTTGAGGGTTTTTGGGGTCACATGATCAAAAACTGCTTCAAAAGTTTTTTTCTGCCCACCAAGAAATCATCTTCCAGGAAGAATCAGGAAGCTTCCTCTTGCACCCACTTTTTAAATTAGACACTGTTTTTCTTCACTCTGCGTGGACATCATAAACAGGTGTCCCATTTAATTTATCTTTTACGACATAATTGATGTTGACGGCGTCTCCTTCTCGCTGCTTCTTGCCGCATTAACCCACACACACGGGGCGAGGGAAACAACAGACACTTGTGGGAACTCTCATGAAAAAGGACGGTGCATTTGTTCTTCAGTGAACTGGGTGGAAACATATGGCGTCTCGTGTGTCGGCGTAATGCAGTGACTCACACACACAGTCACTCACACACACAAATTGTGGCCCCTGCTATCTCGCACAGACCACGACCCCTTGACTCTGGGTTTGAAGCCCGAGGAGCTGAAATCCCCTTCAGTGCGAGCGGCAAACTGACAGCACAGTGCAGCCTCTTATCCTCTGTGACCAGAGCTCTCACAGAGTATTCATCACTGTACACAATGGCTTACACACTTTGTGATGTGTGAGTGGTGTGAGGGGTAGGAGGGGTTATGTGTCAGGCCAGTGAATCAGCAAAAACAAAAACAACAGAGTTGAAATTTTCAAGAATTTCAGTAACTTATCCCCATGAGTGTGGCTGTATTTTCTTCCTGCTACTTCTTTCTTTGGAATTACACCCCCACCCTCCTGTGTACATGCTGTGTGTAGACAAATATTGCAAGAATGACAGTGCGGTCCATCCAAAGCACAATAAGATAGCAACACATGCATGTAACAGCAGCAGCAGCCTGAGAGAAATCAGACATAAAACCTGCTGTTACACTCCAGTGCTGCAACTGGCCACACTCCTCAGATAGGCTTTTTGGAGCAACAAGGCTGGCCACCCACATTCTTGGCATGGAAAGAGGCCCGTTTCTCACGGTCTGAGGACAGCTTGTCATGGGTCAGCAGTTTAGATTTAGCTCTGCAGTGGGTCTCCACTCATTATTCTCCTCTTAAGCAAACTTCTTATGCAGCCGCTAACACACTCAACACAGTTTTGTTGAGGACAGGGGGAGCACAGAGCAGGAAGTTATTTTATCTTAAAACTTATAAAAGTGACACATGAAAACACTTATTTTATTATCAGGACACAACATTGTAACTGGTGAAAAGAGTAACACCTGCACACTGACTCAGAGTCACAAATGTTTCAGATGAACGTTTTGATCTCAGTCAAGCTTCAATAGCCTAATAGCCGTCTTTGTAACAGGTGTAGTTACCCGTCCAACCCACCCAGAGTGATAAACATCCCCAAACATTTAAATATTCAATAAGCACACAAATAAGACAGAATCAAAAGTACATAAATTCCAAAGAGTGAGAGCATGGAGATGATAATACATCAAATAGACCAAATGTTTAAAAAAATATCTCAAAAATATGGAATTTACATTTAGATTTGAGGATAACATACATGTAAATTAGTGCACATTAAAAGATGTCATGTATATGAGTGAATGTACATTTTAATGCTTTTTGTCATATACAGTATTTTACATATTCTGCATTTTTTGTACAATTTTTCCCTTCAATGTAACTTACAAAATTTTTTGAGTATTTTTGACGCACAAGATATTTTTATGTACTTAATATATTTGATTTTTAAACATTTTGACCTGACAAAGATCAGAAATAAATCAATAAGTTGCCCATCTAAATAAATTTGCGGTACAGTGTGCAAGCGTTACTCTGGTTCATCTATGCTGTATTAAAGCTGACTCAGGTTGGAGGGAGAAGTGTCCTGTGTATATTTTTAAATTATATCATAATTTCTAATGTTTCAAATGAGCTGACCTACTCCATGGTCTTTTCTTGTGTCCCGTGGTAACTGCAGAAGTTCCTCATGAGTTACACCAGGTGCCCCTGGTTGGGAGTAAATGGCAAAACTAAATGCATGTGTGTGTTTTTCTGTGTCCATCTGAGACAAGAAGCTTTTTACTGATACATGCTGACAAGACTAAAAAGCAGCTTTTGTTTTGTTGGTGACATGGCTCTGATCTGTGTGCTGCTTCAGGGAAAGAGAGAGAGGCTAAATTCCAAAAGCAAGAGTTTTGGTTTTGTCATTGTTAAACAGCAGGAAGTTGTGTGACATTCAGTTGTTTGTGTATTTAATGCATTCAGCTGGTGACTTAACAGGATGAGTATAATTGTTGTCATCAGTTTAATAATGGTAACATATAAGGTCTCTGACTTTTGTTCTGTGCCTAAAAACATGTACAGGCTGAACAGCAATGGACCAAGTATTGACCCCTGAGGGACTCCACATACAATGTCAACCTCCCCAGTCAAAGAGAACAAATAAAATATAGGGAAAAAAATACAAAAAAAATATTCTGTTAGATAAGATGTAAAGCAGGCAAGCACTGAGCCAGAGAGACCCACTCACTCTTCAAACTTTTTGATTAGAAAATAAATAAAATTGTGTCAAATGCTGCACTCAAACTAGACTAGAAAGAAAGTTCTATGGATATAATGAAAACTATTTTATCTACTAAGAACTGTAGAGTGGTCAGGATAATCACAAGGTTTTTTTCATAGATACTGGAAAAAAAGAAATTTTGGAAATACAAGGTTTTCATTTGACAGTAACAGTGAGAAAGCTACAGGGAGGAAAAGCAGAATATGTATATATGAAAACTTAAAAAAAAAATTACCAAAAAGATTTTAAAAATGTAATATAAAAAGATATAAAATCAGTATTTCTGTTGGCATCTTTAAACAAAACAAGCTACTTAATATCAGGAAATCTGCAAAATATTGCAGACCTAAAACTGCACTGGACCCAATAGGCGGTAACAGATAATGATACAAACACAGTCCGGGTCTGTTTTTGAGAAGAGCGGAGAGTTTATTACTAAGAGGCAATTGAAATGTCAAGGTCTGTGGAGTGTAAGCATCAAGTTGTGGTTGGAGGCTGCTCTGGGAGCAGACTGGGAGTGAGTGGTGTGATGGCGGAGCTCCAGACACCGATCTCCTACCCTTAAGGTCAAACTGACACTCTGTGGATGGGCCCGGCACTTTCCCACTAGAGCTGCAGTGTATAGAAAGGACACGTAGAGATGTAGCTCTGCTGTAGGTCAGCAATCTGTTGTGGTAAAGCCAAAATGGGCACTATCATGCTGTTAAGGGTGGATCAGGCTTGAGAAAGTTTGAAATAAAGATCATTTTCAGTGTTCAGAGAAAGATTTGACCATTATTATGGAAACTTGTGAACTTTCTGAGCAGTACTTTTAATCACGCAAGTGGGGTGGTTCAATGGATCAGTCCAGTCCACCACTTTGGTCCAGACTATATCTCAACAACTATCAGTTAGATTGCTATGAAATTTTTGACATTCATGGTCTCCAGAGGATGGATCTTACTAATTTCTTATAATCCTTTGACTTTTCCTCTGGCACCACCATGAGGTTGACATTTGTGTCTTTTTTTGTGTGTGTGTGAAATATTGCAACAATTATGTGATGAATTTCGTTGAAATGTGATTCAGACATTCATGCTCCCCAGAGGATGAATTGTAATAGCTTTGGTGATCCTCTTACTTTCCTTTTAGCGCCATCATCAGGTCAACATTTTAATGTGCCCAGAAGCTACTTTTTTTTTTTTTTTTTACCAAATACCTGCCCAACTTTGTGTTTAGTGCTAATTAGCTATTGTTTGCATGTTAACACGCTACACTAAGATGGTGAATATGTCAATACTTGTTAATGTAGAGTACACAAGCACTCTGAGCTTTGCCACTGGGGAAAATATAGGAGACAGTGTGGCAGACGTTTAACTTTAGTGCAATTATTTACTTGAATTAGACCTAAAAAGCCATTTATAATTGGCTTGACATTTATTAAAGACAACAATCCTTTTTATTCCAGTAGTTTAGGAAAAGGCTAACAGTAATGTCCTGGTGTTTCCCGACAATGATTTACTTATTTTTTATTTTCAGGTGAAAAAAAAAGAACGCCGTTCTACTCGTTCAGATTCTGTAGCTGGGCACAAACACTGTCTCCACCACACAACGGAGTCTGAGGAGGAGGAGGAGACCGAGACATCAGTCTAACATCCCACGCCAGGCAGCAAACTGGTCAACAGAGAGAGAGAGTCAGAAGTGGAGACTGGTACTGTATTAGTGTAAGCCCAAAATATACCGAAAGCAACCACTGAACAAAGAATTACTTAATTAAAGATTTAATGTTAAAGTCTTTACAAACACAAAAATCATCAGAGAGGTATATCCTTTACTGCTGGTCTAGGGCCCTTCATGCAGTGGCATGCAGAAGTTTGGGCACCCCTGGCCAAATTTTTGTTTACAGTTTCAAAATAACAAAAAAGGAAAAGGGTCTGACGCAAAACTTTGGGCACCTTGCATGGTCAGTGCTTAGTGGCGTCCCCCTTTGGCAGGTATCACAGCTTCTAAACACTTTCTGTAACCAGCTAAGAGTCCTTCAGTTCTTGTTTGGGCAACTTTCACTCATTCTTCTTCGCAAAAGTTTTTTTATCAGTGAGACTCTTGGGTTGTCTTCATGCACTGCTTTTTGAGGTCTATCCAAAGATTTCTAATGATGTTAAGGTCAGGGGACTGTGAGAGCCTTGGCAAAACCTTCAGCTTGCTCCTCTTAAGGTAGTCCATTGTGGATTTTGAGGTGTGTGTAGGATCATTGTCCTGTTGTAGAAGCCATCCTCTCTTCACCTTCAGCGTTTTTACAGATGGTGTGAAGTTTGCTTCCAGAATTTGCTGAAATTTAATCCATTCTTCGCTCTACCTGTGAAATGTTCTCCGTGCCACTGGCTGCAACACAAGCCCAAAGCATGATCCATCCACCCCTGTGTTTAACAGTTGGACAGGTGTGCTTTTGATAAAATTCGTCACCCTTTGTTCTCCAAACATACCTTTGCTCATTGCATCCAAAAAGTTTTATTTTATCTTCATCAGTCCACAAGACTTGTTTCCAAAAAGCATCAGGCTTGTTTAGGTTTTCCTTTGCAAACCTCTGATGCTGAATTTGTGGTGAGGACACAGGAAAGATTTTCTTCTGATGACTCTTCCATGAAGGTCATATTTGTACAGGTGTCGCTGGACAGTAGAACAGTGTACCACCACTCCAGAGTCTGATAGATCTTCCTGCAGGTCTTTTGCAGTCACAGGGGTTTTTATTTGCCTTTCTAACAATCCTACGGCCACTAGGGAAGTTTTCTAGGTCTTCCAAACCTCAACTTGACCTCTACAGTTATTTATAAGGCTTAAAAATTTGCATCACCTGGCCTTTCCTATTGATGACTGTGAAAAAGCCATAGCCCTAACAGTCGTTGTCTGAGAGCTCAACTGTCTTGGGGTGCCCAGACTTTTGCATGATGCTCCTTTCCTTTTGTTCACTCTAAAATGATGAAAAACAAAAACAATACTCTGACCTTGCTTCAAATGTTGAAAAGCATGTTTCATCTTTAACTTCATGCCTTTTGCAGATCAGTTCATCTTCGACTTGTTGTTGTTCATCTTAACTATTCACAATAAACAAAATTTTGACCAAGGGTGCCCAAACTTCTGCATGCCATTATACATCTGTTATGGTACAGATGGTGGTGTCTGCACTGCAAGTTGATCATACTTTAAAAGATCTAGAAAACCAATGGCCTTGAAAACCTTAAGTAAACATAGCTAATAGTAGTGTTTTCGTATAAAGTCAACATAACTATATTTACTTAACATTTTCAAGGCAATCAGTTTACTAGATTTTCTAAAGTAAGATAAGCCTGTCAGATTTTTGTCTTGGCTGGACTGCTCCTTAAAAAAAAGTACATTTTGTTCAGATGATGTTGTGTTTATTTGATGCTATGTTGGGTTTTATCATGTCATGCTTACGTTAAGTCTTGTCATGCTTTTTACCATCAGTCATGCAGTGTTATGTCATGCTGCGTTCATGTCATGTCACGCTCTGTCAGTTGCATGTACCTGCATGGTACTAAATAGTGTTATGGGTAAAAGCAACTAAACTAAATTATGCTATTAATTCTAATTAGACCAAGGCATTTTTTTTCCAGTGCTTATAGAAACCTCAGGTCGTGTTTAGAGCCATTTATCTTCTCCAACGCTGGTATGACACGGGGCAATTATGGAGCAGTTACAAATTGTGAAGTGTCAAGAAGCCCTGGTCTCTGTCTACTGTTGAGTATGCAGAATAACACAGCTGCCTGTGAGGGCCAGGGTTAAGGCCTGTACGTGTGGGGTGCTGGCTCCTCGGTAGCTAACCTGAGCAGCAGCACCTGGAGACGGAGTAGGAAATGGGATCATCTGCATTAACACATTCTGCTGAGCTCTCTCCAAGTCATAAATTTCCTTCAAGTGGTAGCAGTAACACTGCAGGCTGAGCCGTCGATCCAGTGCTTCTGCCAGAACGCACAAGGTCGATGCCAAGTCTCAGCTTGCCTGCACTGGTTTCACTTGTCAAAGCACCAGCCCATAAAGAGAACTGAATGTAGCGCTTACTTGACGCATCTTGTGGAATGTCTTGATGGTGGATTTAAGTGCTCAAATCATCCAAAGACATTCACTCCTATGTAATGAGTGTGTGTGTGTGTGTGTGTGTGTGTGTAACCCTATGACACTGGGGGGCAGTGGCACTCTAAGCAATACTGAACACATACAGGTATGTGTAGGTTCTGCTGTATCGGTGCTACGTGTTGTGCTTGTGATGTTATTTTGAGATCTTTGTCACGTGTCCCCTCTGTTGTGTCTCGTTTGTGCATCAGCAGAAACATTTGGCTCCGTGTTTTTAACCATGAATGTCATATAATATCCATTATTGCTGACTCTGACAAAACTTAAGACAACTAAATGCTCACTGTGATGGATTGCCTGCCTCTAGTCTGTGGAATTTTATTTCATGCCATTACTGAAACCAGTAGCTGTCTGGAAGGTACAGTTTCAAGAGAGGGTAAAGAAGCATTTAACCTTTTATGCAATTACAAAAGTGCAAAAATGACTTAAAACTTTCCTATTTCCCTCCTGGTGTATCTAGCCAAATAGATTGGGTTGGGTTTATTTGTCCAACTTTGCTCACAGCACTGAAAAACAGCCAACATATTTTAAAACTGTCCTTGTAATTCTGGATAGTTCACTGTTTAATACAAACACAAAGGTTCAGTGAAACTGTTAACACTGTTGTTTGGAAGGTTTATACAGAGAACGTTTGAAATCATCTAGCCCTTGTTCCTGAGACTGAAATGGACCAAGGATACTTTTTTGAACAGAGGATAGCTGCTTCATTTTTAAATTATTTATTGAAGATGTCACATTCAATGCTGTGACCACCATAAAAATTCCATTAACCTCTGTTTTGTTGGGATGAAGGTAGACATCTCAGATACAGAGGTGTGGGCTTGAATCACATGACTTGGACTCGAGTCAGAGTCTAGTCGCAAATTTGATGACTGACTGATGACCGGACGTGACAAAATCAAAAATGACTACTTGGACCTTAAGACCACTTGACTTCACATGGACTGCAGGAGCCATGAATTAACTTGGAGAGGAATGGATTTTGTGAGGTTAGTAGGATATCCATCCATCCATCCATTTTCGTAACTGCTTGGCTGGAGCCTATCCCAGCTGACATGGGGCGAGAGGCAGGGTACACCCTGGACAGGTTGCCAGACTATCGCAGGGCTGACACATAGAGACAGACAACCATTCACACTTATGGACAATTTAGGGTCACCAATTAACCAGATGTGCACTGTCGTTGGAGGAAGCCGGAGTACCCGGAGAAAACCCATGCCGACACGAGGAGAACATGCAAACTCCACACAGCAGGGCTCCCTCCTGGGACCGAACCAGGAACCCTCTTGCTGTGAGGTGACAGTGCTAACCACCACAGCACCGTGTCGCCCGGTTAGTAGGATATGAGATGGTTTATGTTTTTGTATTGTTACATGTTTTTTGTTACTGCTTCTGTAATTGTGGTTACTGGGAGAGTCAGGCCACATCTCATGTTCACCTGTGTGCTTTTTTTGATCAGAGAGAGAGGGTGAGTGGGTCGCCGCATTTTTTGTCAACCCAACTTTCTTCGATCGCTGACATCATTTTGATACATTTTTAAACACTATAATAAGCGGATTTCTCTTCATTAATATGTTTATTTAACATATTGTTTGGATCTCAGTAAATCTTCTGTTGCCGTGTCACACAAGTTAACCAGGCCCAGCCTCAGCCTCTCAGCGACTTTTAGTTTGTTTCCTGCAGTTGCTACATGGCTTTTGACTTGAAATGACTTGATACCTTCCCGTAAGCAAAAGCGTTCCATGAATCAATCCATTTCCTGAATCAAATAACACTAACACTATTTATTCACAGCAAGTTGATGCGTAATTCCCCAGATTTCTTTTGTTTGAACCAATCAGCTTGCAGGAGAGAAGCATTAAGAAGAATTGCAGTGTACACAATGCATGGATATAAAAGTTCAGACGAAGATGCAACAACTTCTAACAAACTTGTTGTGTGTGTGTGTGTGTGTGTGTGTGTGTGTGTGTGTGTGTGTGTGTGTGACAGAATAATCTCAATTCTTACTGGCTGGGAGGAGATCCGAGTCAGCAGAGGCCACTGGACAACTAGAGACGGATCATCCTCCCACACACTATCAGCCACCTAACCTCAGTTCCACACAACTCTCATGTGAGGACTTGAGTCAGCAAGACAATGAGGTGCATTAAAAGCTCCAAAAAGCTGATGAGTGGATCTGTAGTTGTAAAATATTTTGTCATGTTTTTACACCTCAGTTCTAAACAAGAAATGACATGTTGATGAATGAGCGTCAGAGATGCTGGTTGGTAAATCCTTTCACCTTAAGTTCAGATACAGGCTGTTTCTTCCTGTTTCCTATCTTTATGCTAAGCTAAGCTAACATATTTATCATTCAGACATGAGCGTGGTGTCTTCTCTAACTCTCAGCAACAAAAGCCCATGAGCTGATTATCAGAAGCTATTCTACTTTGTACATTAAACACCTGTTACCAGAACTGGGAATTATATTAATATTATATTGATATCATGATATGAGATGAGATATCATCGTAGATTTTGGATAACCAAGGTCTGCAGAAGACCATCTCTGAACCAACAACACGTCCAACCTTGAAGCAGACATGCTCCAGCAGCAGAAGACCACACCAGGTGCCACTGCTGTCAGCTAACAACAGGAAACTGAGACTACAGTTCACACAGGCTCACCAAAACTGGACAATGGAAGATTGGAAAAATGTTGCCTGGTCTGATGAGTCTGGATTTCTGCTGCCACATTCAGATGGTACGGTCAGAATTTGGTGTAAACAACATGAAANCCACAGTCACCAGATCTCAGTCCAACAGAGCACCTTTGGGATGTGGTGGAACAGGAGATTCACATCCTGGATGTGCAACTGACAAATCTGCAGCAACTGTGTGATGCTGTCATGTCAATATGGACCAAAATCTCTGAGGAATGTTTTCAGCACCTTGTTGAATCTGTGCCACCAAGAATTAAGGCAGCTCTGAAGGCAAAAGGGGTCCAACTTGGTACTAGCAAGGTGTACCTAATAAAGTGGCCAGTGAGTGTATATTTCACATCCACATACTGATGATTATTTATCAAAAAGTTTTTATTTTCATAGAATCATATATAAAAACATGAAATGGTCCTTTAAAAACTATAAGATGGCATTTTGAAAGTCGTTTTCTAAATCGGACTGTGCTGCAGGACTCATTAACAAGATTCACACTATGTAGGTCTGAGTTACTGAATGGCACTGGCATGCTGAACAGTCACCCTTGGGTGACATCAAGTGGTGAACAGGAACAGTAACACTGTGTTGAGCTGCAGCAGAGCTCCTGCAGAACAAACAGTGGCTGCAACAACGAGCGCACACATCAAAGTGATTGAGACAAAAGAGATTTTTATTATAATAGAGAATATAAAATAAATATACATGACTTTTTCTCATTTAACAGTCATTTGTACAGTGAGATTTGGACAAGTTTGCTAAAAGCAGCTAAATAATTCCTTTTTTCTTTCTTTTTTTTTGGATTTTTCTGCGCTTAGCTATTGCTGCCTTATCTATAAATGCTATGAAAAGACAATACATTTAGGCCATATGTATATTTCAAACCTGTGCGCGCACACACCAAGACATTCACACACACACACACTCTCTCACACTCACTCACACGCGCGCACACGCACATAATACAGAGAGCATGTAGAAGAGTGGACAGACGCCCCAACCTGCAAAGCATTCTGCTGATGCAGCTCACCGATTATTACAAAATGTTTTCTGTCAGACCACATCTTTGAATTTCTCTCACAATGAGGAACCGCTTATTAAAAGATGCTCTGATGGGAGAGAGGATTATTGCGACCACGTTTTGTGACACAAGCTCAACAGGGCTTGTTGTACGAACGGCACGACGGGCATTGAAGGCATCGCAGAAACTCTGATTTGCAGATGGAGTGTCTGTCTGTCTGTCTGTCTGTACAAACTGTTAAGAGAGGGCGACAATAAGTGCTTAACGTTCTCCATTGGAAAAAGACAGGCACATGCAATACTATCAAAAAGGAGGAAATGGGAGAGGAGAGCGGCCTAGAGGTGCACTAGATTTCATTTAGGCGTGTACTAATGTGTGTCTGTCCATATCTACACACACAGAGGAGCATCGTCTGCCCTATAACTTTCATAGCACTGCCAGAACTTTAGTGTCTAAAGCAAGACATTAAAAAAACATTAAATACTTTTATTTACCACTAAATATTTGAGCGACAACAGTGCATTAAAAGACAATTATTGTATCAATATCTCAATGAGAAATTCTTAAAATGTGTTTTTATGTACAGCATTTCAAAACATACTTATAACTGCGCTTCAGTAATGTGTGAGGACAACATCTAGAAGAAGAGAAAACAATCCACCGTCGGGATCGTTTGCAGTCTTTAGAGGTGTGACAGAAATAAAACATAGATATTTAGCTGCTAGCTTCCACATTGTGTAAATAACAATATGCTACATAGTAATGAGGAAAAAATAAAAGAAGACATTGAGGAAATCGACCCAAAGAGCTGACAGAGGAGGCGTGGAAATACAAACGCAAAATGAAAAAAATCCTGACAGAGTTCCCATGACATCTTCAGAAGATGAAGGACTTAAAAAAAAGGCACCATCCACACAAATAAAAACGTGGATCATTATCATTCCCGTAAAAAACAGCGACAGTGTGGAATATCCGCGCGACACGAGAAGCCGGTGAGTGATCCCAAACGACACGTCACCTTCATTCTACTGTACATTGAGGTGGCATTAACACATTCAGTAACTAGACTTAATTTCATGTGAGCATATAGAGAGGAAATGACTCTAAGATGACAAGAAACATGGTCTAGTGATGCCTGGTTCGACTGACAGAGGTCCCTTTCTATAGCTACTATAGTTAAGGCAGAGGAAAGTTTAAAAAAAAAAAGTGTATTATTCATAGATGTATGGAAATAATAAATATGATTGTATATTACCCATATATATGCATTTCTTTACAATAGTTCATTTAGAGTACAATTTTTAAAATGCTGTGAAAAAAAGGACACAAGTGAGCGCCGACTACTGTACTCAATATTACACAAGGACTGAACACACATCAGCCATCGACACATAATAAAACCTGTCAACTGCAAAACCTAAGCAACCTAAGTGAAAGCTTTAGTCTGGGATTTTTTTGCATAGGAGTTGTTTGACAGTAATTTGGAGCCTCGCGCTCTGTAATACTTGTGACACCTCGCTTGTTGGAGAGAGAGAAAGAGAGATTTACAGCAAAGCGTCTGAACATATCCTCGCTGCTACTTCAAATACACACACTAAAGGGAGGAGAAAACCTTTGAATAGCTGCTGGTTTTGACCCCCATCACGTATGAGTGAACAGACTGAGTCCCCCCTGGATCTGCCTGCCTGCCTGTCAGAGTGGACAAGATGAATCAAACTACTAAAGCAACACACGCTTTACATTT
Organism: Epinephelus moara; assembly: GCF_006386435.1. Classification (NCBI taxonomy): domain Eukaryota; kingdom Metazoa; phylum Chordata; class Actinopteri; order Perciformes; family Serranidae; genus Epinephelus; species Epinephelus moara. Next base: position 9,212,274 of record NC_065517.1, on the reverse strand, counting down.
TGAGTGGAAGTTCTTTACCTGAAGTTTGTCTTTAAAGCTGCACTTATCGATATTTTTAATTAACAATGGAACAAATGACCATTTCATGTGAAAGGGGTCGCTTAAAGTGATGAACCCACACAGGATTCTCACTGGACTCCACAGATCCCCTCAGATCTACTGGCTGTTTTAGCCTCTTTTAGCTCTTTGTTTTGGTTTCCAAGCCCACAAACTCTGCTCCAAGCTACTCTCATACACTATCTGTATGTATACCTACAAAAGTAATGCACCAAAATTCGTATATATCCCACATAATCATGAGCCAGAAATTTTTGTATAACCCATAGATTTGGGAAGGCTGTAATAGCGCGGCCAATGCGCTAATGGGAGTAAAATAGGAAGTTGTCTGCATAAGGGGGCAGGTTGGGCGGTGGATATTCTCACAAAATACAGGACTTTCCGACACAAGACTTTCCCCCAGCAGACCGGTGTTGAGAACTGTGTGAACTTTGAGTGAATTTTTAAAGTACGTCATCACCATGTTTCTTTACCTAAACCTATGTAACTTTATGTTAAGGACGTAACTTCATTCGTGGGGCGCTAATTTGTTAGATATACAAACTGTTGTCTGTATTTTCACAAGACATCATACATTGTTTGAGAATACATTGCCTGCTCTTATCCACCTTACTTAGAGCCACAGGAAGCTGCTTTCAGTGAGAAAAATAGCTGTCTAGCATAAGTCAGCAACTAGCTAGCGTAAGTAATGATATACCTAGCAGCTAAAGAGCAAGGTGTTTATATTCAAGAGTTGGAGACCAAAGCAGAGCTAAAAGGGCAAAAAGAGAGTAAATACTGGACAGAAACATGACTCTAAATTAACTGTCATGTTGCTCCATGACTACTAGTTGTGTTTTTGCTAATACATTAGTTGTATCAACCGTATAGAAAGCTGAAGTAAAACCAGAACTTGTGGGTTCTGTTACGTAGGTAGAAAAAGTTAATTTAAAATCAGACAGACATTTGTTATGATGCAAATGACTAAAAGTCCAGCCTTGAAATGTGTGTGGTTCACCAGCCTGTTCTCATCACCAGGGCATTGAATACAGCAGCTTGATCAGTGGTCATTGGCATCCGATGACACCCTTTAGCATCTGAGATGCACTGGGCTTTCAACTAACTCCAAAGCAAGCCCATCAGAGGCAGTGACACAGGATTATATGGTTATATATTAACCATAAAAATAATGCTTGATATGGTACTGTTTGGCTAGCTGTCAGATTGTGTCTGCGAATGTGAATTGAGCAGCTAATTTTGCTCTGATTTACTCAAAAAATGCCACAGAGGAGCAGCATTTTCAGCTTATTTAGTACTATTCTGGCAGAATTTTGCATTATGACCAACTTAATTATTCCCCTGATATTGTTTGGTTACCATAGTCCCTAAATGTACATGGAAATGCATGAATAGGATTCAAACTAAAGTTAAGCCCTTGGGGTCACATGACATTTAACTTTAGTTATGTAAAAAATTTAGTTATTTTAACCCAAAACATGGTCTTTTTTTTCTAAACCTGACCAAGTAGTTTTGTTGTCTGAACCTGAAGTAGTTTTGGTGGCGAAACCTACATTTCCTGTGAACACAGAGCTAATTTTGAAAATACATTGTGCATGTAACAATTGGAATTTGACACACCATCCCTGAGCATCCAAAAACTGATGCTACAGGGGTACCTGGAGCATCATAGTTGGAAACAGAGGACCACTTACAAAGCTGCCGTATCTGACGAGCTAGTAGTAAGAATGTGTTGGTTCATTGTATATTTTCAGTATACAGAGCTGTTATTTATGATGAGTTGTGGTGCTGGTACACATTCAGTTGCTATTGTTTTTGTTTTGTTTTTTTTGTTTTTTGTTTTTATAAGAAATTAGTCTTTGTTTAACTTTAAGTTCACAAACAAATTTCTCTCAATATACAAGTAGTAAACAGCAGGAACACGCCACATGTTCTCAAAAAAAAGAAATGGTGAATTAAAGACTCCATTGAGAAGCGAGTGGAAGAGAGGCGAGCCCAGTGGTAACATCAGGACTTCAGCACTTTATAAGTTGATAAAAGGTAAATGATGCTTTTTCTGTCGAACACAAGTGGCCTGAACAAATCAATGAATGCAGCTTTAAATATGTGTAAAATACACAAGATCCAGTCTGTCAATGTTTTTGTCAATCAAACAACTCCAGATCAAAGTGTCAACATTTGAAATCTTGCATGCTCTGGTGAGAATTGCTTCAACTTCTGCAACAACAAACATGTATCTACTTTTTTAACTGCAGTTTCAGGTCCAGTTCTCTTTTCAGCCACAGGGTGTCAGTGTTTCCTAAACCCACTGCAGGCCACACATCTGCCAAATACAGGCCCCCCCTATCATGCTGTCCACGTCTGTACTGGAGCAAACGCAGTTACAGTTACAGTTGAGTCATTGGGTGCGTTCTTTAATACAACCTGCACGCTGGCCAGTCATGTGACCGAGCAGGGCCAGTGAGGATGGAGCAAGTTGTGGGGAAACAAAAATGAGAAGAGGGATAGAAAGCAAGCCCCACTTTGCGGTTTGCCCTTGAAGATCTGTTTCAAGTGAGAGTGTTGTCTGTTCTATGTTCAGTAAACACATTGTTCACTAAAGTAAGAATAATACAACAATACAAAAACACTCTTTACAAGTAAAAGCTTTGCATAAAATCTTACTTAAGTATTTTCAGATTTAAATGTAAAAGTACTGTAGAATGAAAATGAATTGTTTGTAGCATTTTGCTATTTAAGGTGCAGCTTTTTTTTATATTCTTATATACTGTTGGCAGTTAATCTCTAAAAGTACAAAAGCTCCAGTCTTTAAAATACAATTCTCACTATAACTGGGTCCTAAAAACCTTGTTTTCTTAAAACAAGTTGAAAAAAATCTATGTGCAGTAAGAGTATTTCAACTGTTTTTTCATTTCACATAAACCTGTGTAAAGAACTGACCTTATCTTGAAAAAATAAGTACAAGGTGGGTCACTGCATTTAGAAAATACAGACTAATTTGCATTATAAAGAGGCTGGAATATTCTAACTCCACAAACAAAACTAATGTGTTAGGACTCAGTTATAGCCTTACACAGATTTTTGGAGGGACAAATTAATCATATTTTATGATGTTTTGTGAAAAAAAAATCATAATTTGTAATGTAACTAGTAACATGATCTCTTAGATAAATATAGTGGAGTGGAAGTTTTAAGTAGCATAAAATGGAAATAATTACGTAAAGCACCTGTACCTCAAATTTGTACCAGCAAACAGTCGTTATAGCTTAGCTTAGCACAAAGGTTGAAAATAGGGGAAAACAGCTGGCTCTCTCTGTTTGAAGTGTTTATGCTAAGCTAAGCTAACCAGCTGTAGCTGTTTCGTTAGCATACAGACATGAGAGTGGTGTCTCTTGGCAAAAAGAAGAATTAGCCTACTTCCCAAAACATAAAGGTATTCCTTTGAAGGGACAGTTCACCCCAAATTCAGAAATACATATTTTTTCCTGTAGTGCTATTTATCAGTCTAGATTGTTTTGGTGTGAGTTGCAGAGTGTTGGAGATATCAGCTGTAGAGATGTCATGTGGGAGCTATTTTCTTACTACAGAACTACACCTGCCAACCGTATCACTGTGCAAAAGGAAGGGTGCATGTACTCATGGACGTGAGGCTCGTGCTTGCTACAGTGCGAGATGTAAACATTAATGGCGTCCTGGCTCCTTAGCTGAGCTGTAATGTTAGCTAGCTCTGTGGTGCTAGGTGAGCTAGCAGTAGATGCACACTTCCTTCTGTGCGGTGATACAGCTGGCGAGTGGTGTTCGGTAGAAACTGCACACATGAAACTGCTCACAACAAGGTCTGTGGATTATCTTGAGTAACCAGGTCATGATTTCTGGAAAGAGACATTGCTGTTGAGATGTTCCACTGTATTTTTTGGGCAGTTTGAGCACCACAAGCTGAGTGCCATCTAGTTCCATTATATTGGAGAGAAGGCAGACATCCCTATGGCTGATATCTCTAACAGTGTGTTCACACCGGGTGCGAGGCGAATTTTTCGCGCGATAAGATTACATACAAAGTCAACGTAAAGACGCGAATAGACACGAATTTGTGCCGGCGGTGCGAATGGCGCGAATGGCGCAATGCGAATGGAGCAAACGCAAAATTCGCGTCATTCGCCTCTTCAGGCAAGTTCAAAATATTGAACTCGAGTGAAATATTTGCTTGATGCTGTGTCGGGGCAGCCTATCAGCATTGAGATTTTCCTGTTGTCACCTACGTCACTGACGTGCTGCTGCCGTTGTAGTAAACAACATTCATTCAGGCGACATGTGACTTGCTGGATACAGTGAACATTATTGATTTTCACATGCCAAAAACTGCCACTGTCTCGCTGTAGTAAACAACATCTATTCAGGCGACAGACATGTGACTTGCCAGATATATTATTATTGATATAATATTTATTGATTTTCACAAGCCAAAAACTCACCGGAGAGAGATGGATATTTATTTTGGTGCTAATATTCAATGCAGGCTCCACTTCACCGACGGCGACTGGGATGCTTGCCCTCACTGTAGGTGTCTGGGTTATGGAGAACGCAGGTAGCCTTCACACACTTCTCTGCCACATCTGGATGGACCTCAATGGTCAACAACTGCCCCGCGTTGTTCCGAAAATGGAGGACAAGCTAATAATAGCTGTTTGTGGCCACCCTGAGCTTTATGACGTTAACGTTACGTCCCCAAATTATAAGCTTCGGACCAAGAAAGACCTGGCGTGGAGGAAAGTGAGTGAGGAGGTCGGTCTGCCTGGTAAGTTTTGAAAATTGATTCCAACTATCGGCTGTACGTTTCTATCAACAAAATTAGCACTAGCCGATGTAGCTTGCTTTCTGGCCGGCATACTTGTCTGATTTACTAGCGGTGTGAACACACAGTTACTCGCGCAAATGACTCGCGTGAATGTTGCGAGTAAAAACAAATATTCCAGCGGTCAAACTCGCACGAGTAGAGCGAGGTGAATATTTTACTCGCGCCCGGTGTGAACACACTGTAACACTGCAACTTACACCAAAACAATCTAGACTGATAAACAGCACTACAGGTAAGAGCAAAGATATGGGTTTTTGTTTTTGGGGTGGACTGTCCCTTTAAGTGCAGTACTTGAGTAAGTGTACACACCACCACTGATTGAATTGTTAATTAAAAAAATAAAACAGACACATGGGGATGTGATTATACTGTGTATAAAATAATAGAAAAGAATACTTGTCGTAGTGGCACTGAGGATTTACGCTGCACATTTACATTAATACTTGATTACTGTTGCTCCTGTCTCCTTGGCATGTATTAGAGAACGCACCTCTTGTCTTTGAACGTGCCCCAGTCTCTACCAAATGTCTACTCAGTGCTCGGCCACAGGGTTGACGAGCGTTCAACAAAACTCACTCCACATTTGTTCCAGCTCTTTGCAGATCGGTTCAGCGGTCAGTGCAGTTCTAGTAAGTAAAAGGATAAAACACCATGCATAAAAACATACTGTACACACACACACACACACACACACACACACACACACACACACTCACAGGAAAACAATAAGATTAAAACGTTAAAAAACAAAAACAATGTGACATCAGGCAGTAACAGTCTCAAGAAGCATATGGGGGGGGGCTTACTGTTAGCTGCCCTGTACGTTTATGCGCACGTTCATGTTCAGAAACCTTGAAAGTCTTGAGGGTCCTCAATAAGGTGTGTGTCAGAGCGAAGTGTCCACCGGCAGCTCCTGAGCAAGGAACCAGTCCAGAGCTGCTGGCCACAAACGAGAGGCGTCCAGCCCGCTGAAAAGGCTGTCGTCTGTCAAATGTTTCTTATGTAGGTAGTGGAGTGAATCCGAATATACAGAACTTAGAGCTGTAAAAAGACGTCTACTTTTCTTAATTTCCAAATCCAAATCTAGATAAAGAGAGGTCTAAATATAGAAACCCTATAAGAAGAAGATTAAGTTAAATTGCGCATTTAATATTTCCCTGCAATTGCATCAGCTAAAGTGCTGATTCTTTCTGTGTAGAAACATGTGACTGTGGGGGTTTTTTTTCTTAAAAGGACAGGGTTAGCTCAAACTTTTCTTTTGATTATCCAAGGTAAGATTACACTACAGATGACAGTAAAGGGCTTTTCCTCCTGCTTTTCATCCAATCACTCTCATATGTAACAATATTTACAATGACATCAACTATCAAGGTAAACTTGAAAACTCTAGCAAATAAGTGAGAAAAAAAATCAAATAGAAAAAGGTGCTATATATAATGTACATATATGAACACAGCTGCGATTCTTCCTGGTGAGGACCGTTGTGTTTGTAAGTGCCATGAGTCTGTGTGTGTGACGCCTTCACATCTATCTTACATTATTCTCAGTTCACCAGCCCAACGAGGCAGAACTTCTCGTTACATCTTTTTGGTTCCTATGTTCGTTTGCCTTCATGTTACAGTGAAGGCTGTCAGGAGAGAGGTCAAAGGTGAGGGAGGGTTGAAACGGAGGGTGAGTTGAGTTGGAATGATGTAATGCACGGAGGGAGGTCCTGACCAGGATATGGGAGCGACGCCCCGGAAGGAGACGGGGGAGTACGGTGACGGAAGTGGACGTGGAGGAGATGACTCCTCTGCTGGTTCGGGAGTGACTGGGAGCCTCAGTAACGGTGGGTCTGGTGGGAGTACTGGGAGCTCTGCTGGGATGATGACGTGTATCCCATGGTGCTCTGGGGCTGAGTGGAACCTTGGACGCTGCTTTGGTAACCAAGGCGGGAGCTGGAGTGCTGAGGAAGAGAGGGACAGTAGTGAGCAGCAAGTTTTTTCTTTGGTGTACAGGTGCATCATAGTAAACATAGAAAAATCAAGAAACATTATTAAAAAAATATTAAAAATATGTACAGCATATCTGCTTTAAAATGAAATAGATGAACAGTTTTAAGAGAGCATGTTGTTACTAAACATGCAAACTCTGTATATGTGCAGGTATATCTTGGGTTTAAGAGGGCTGACACCGAGTTAAAGTAGGGCTGCAATTCATTATCTGATTTCCCTCTCAATGGATCTACAGCAACTTTTAAGGTGGAACGTTTACATGTAATGTTACTCAATGCATGAGGTGACAACATGAATCCATCAACACACCTTAAATATTCCATATGACAACTTTGACCTGAAGGGTTACTTTTGGTTCCAAAGGTACCATACTTAAAGAGTCACTGTACGTTCAAACCAACAGCGACCAGAGCTTCCAAAACGGTGGAAGTCATTCATTTTCAATGAGAGTCCGGCGACTTGGGCGACCAAATCGACCGGAGCGGGTCCGGAGGGGAGTTAAAACTAGTTTTACTTTATGGTAATGAGCTCTGACGCGGTTCGGAGACAACCAGTCCGAATGCTGACATGTTTCGATGAAGGGGGTCCCAGAGAACAAGCCATGTAACTTTGGTTCCTACAGCACACTTGCTCCGACAATGGATATCAAGAAGTTGATTACACAGGTTCGCGCCCACTCAGTCCTTTATAATGTGTCGCTGTTTGGTTAAAGAGACCAAAATAAAAAGAATGAGGCCAGTAGTCCTCTTTGCGGCTCCTTTAAATTGACAAGCACGATTGAACGTTTGAATGATTCACGTGATGAGTGACTAGAGCGACCAAAGCTGCCACAAATATTTTTGTGTGTCCGCGAGAGACTTTGCCTCTTTGGAAGCTTCTGGTTTGAACGTACAGTTAGAGTGTTAGGTAGAAAAGGGGCTATAAATAGCACTACAGGTAAGAGGAAAATATGTATTTTTGATTTTGGGGTGAACTGTCCCTTTAAACATTAGTCATGAGAAGTGACTTAAACAGTTCCTAACAAATGAACAGAAAGTGTGTGCTTACCCGGCAGGATCTCACATAAAGAAGAGAAATGTAAGATCCACTGTTTCTGAAACTTGAGCTACACTAGGAACCAAAAGTCAGGATTTCTTGACTTCTGCTCATTAAATTTTCAGATTTTGTTGAAAGAACAAAACATGTCTTCTTACCCCTTAACTTAAGAGAGGTGAAAAACCACTGTAAATGGCTAGAATATGTATTTAAATGATAAAAACTTGTCACGAGCAAAGAGAAAAAGGTGGAAAAGTAATTAAGTGAAAAGCTAGGCTTCCTAACTTGCTGCTGTAATTAGTTGAGTCACAGGATGACATGTCAGTGAAAAGCGGGACCTCAGCTGAACTCATTACATGACTACACTACTCCGTCCAGGTCACATGTGCAATGCTGCATCTATTTAAGAGAATGAGTGGCGAGCAGTGCATGGTGGGATGTCCTGTGGTAGAGGAATCAATGAGGGGGAAAGTAGGACGATGTCACACGGCTAGCCAAACTCCTGGTATGTCAGCCCACTCCATTGGTTTATTTATATGTGCTGAGGCCTGACAGTCACCAGCTGTCTCACATGCAGCCTCAGCCTCTGCTATATATATATATGTCTGTCTGTGATATACATATACTTACGGCTGATAGTGACGCCCTCGTGTGGCCTCACCAGCACAGCACACTCACTCAGAAGCAGGAGAGGTCATAACAGTCACCTCTGTCACACTATGTTCTGGGCAGTATACTCATCGACACATGCTCTCCCTGTCCCGGCCTCCTTTCATCACACTCTCTCCACCACTCACAAATCTCTTTCTCTTTTGCCCTATGATAAGAGCCGAAGATACAATAGACGCCAGAGTAGGAAACAGAAGCTAGCAGGCACCACAGTGATTAGCTATCAGCTCTGTCAGCAGGACAGTGTGGAGCGTACGGTCCTTATCTGTTGGCCGACAGGCTGTTGCGGTCTGGGTGCATTTGTGTGTATGCCTTCTCCACAGCTGCCAAACACACATTATCACACACACATAGATTACACTGGTGGCCTTCTCCAACATCTGTACACATCTGAAGAAATGTTCACCATCTGCAGCATTGGCAGGCTACAGCGCAGCCACAGGAGAGTGAAGTCTGAGCTGAAACATTAATATCTATAACCTGACTAATCAGCATTTCATTATCGGTTCATCAGTCAGTTACTTCCTGATTTATCATGTGCTGCATGTGTTTGTATCATAGACTGTGTATAAAGATGGGCAGCATAGCAACTCCCTAGAAGTGAAGCCAAAACATCTCGGTCGCCCCCTGGTGGCTGGCTGCAGTATAGCTCATTAACCCCGTCCCCTACATGTTTGTGGATGGGACATGAGCCAAACTAAAAAATTAAAGCACATGTCAAATAAAATCTTTCCCAAAGATCGTAGTTCTTATCAATGTGTGAATACTGGTGTTAATTTATCTGATCATTTTGTTTTTAATTAGTTATGTGATGCTATAAAAAGGGGGGTGACATCATGATTGACAGTTGTGTGTGCCAGTTGGGGTGCTCTCAATCAATGGCGCTGCTACCAATTGGTCGAAAGAGTGTATCGGTTATTGGTTTGTATGTAAACATGTATGTGTTGAGTCTATAATATGTCAGAAAATGCCATGCACAGTGCTTGTTTTGTCTGACATTTAATCTACAAGGACATGTAACAGAGTAAAGTAGGAAAGCCTCACGTGTGAGAAGCTGGAACCACAGACTAGTGTTTTGGTGATAAATGACTAAAATCTTTTATATTCAAAATTGTTGATTATTTTTTAACCAAAACTAAAATTATGACTCTCAATGACGGTTGAATTTCTCAACAAAGGTTCCAACCCTATCCATCAATAATATTGATTGTGTCTCCATTCAATCAGTTGATAATTAGAAATACTGGGAATTTTGTTGAGCAAAAATCTAAATTCTACACATCATATTTATGATCTCACAAAGAAATTAAAATTCACACTGGGCTTTCTGTACAGGCTGAAATACTGTTTTTTACACGGCACTGAGAAAACGCTATTTCTGACTCAGACTGATTTTAATGATACTATTCACAAGTTTGCCTCAACATCCAAACTTGACCCATCCTTTCACTCTGCCCTGAGATATATTACTAATTCTAGCTCCCGAACTCATCATTGGACCTTATACAGCAAGGCAGGATGGTCATCCCTCACTTTGTATTGGTTACAACACCAGAACATTCTAGTCTGAGATCATCTCAGATGAATCCTTAACTTACCTCAGCCAGAAGTTTTTATCTTTGCAAAGCAGTAATAATCTATTACGTAATGTATTTTGACACACCTATTATCACTGCTCTGATTTCTTGTTTGTGTTGGATGCTGCTCTTTGAGGCTGTCTTGGCTAGGTCTCGCTCGCAAAGGAGGTTTTTAATTTCAGTGTAATTTCCTAGTTAAATAAAGGTTATGATGAACTAAAGGCCTTTTCAGACACAACAAGATTTGAGCTGCACTCGCCATTGGATACAGGACACAGGCACAAGCCATTAGAAGTAATAGGCTGGCATTATAAACAGTAGGGTGCTAACTGCAGTGAAATATATGACAGTATAGACGTACATATCATTTGATACATTACGTATGATTCTATATTCTTATATTGGTACATATAATATAGTATTCTATCTGTAAATACATTTTAAATTATACTTTAGGTGGGAATGTCCAGTCGACAACATACCAGAAAAGTCAAAGTTTGTCATCACATTAACAGTTCTCTAAGTCATAAAGGGCATAAAGGGTCTCACAGTGTATCATATCATATCACCCAGCCATACTTGTTTCAAAACAAACAATGTGACGGTGACTTTGACCTGTTGGTTTCTGCTGAACACAGAAATCTTTTAAAAAAAGGTTTAGTAATTTCCCAAAACAACTGGTCCTTGTAGTTTTTAAGCAAATGTAACTCAAACAGTGAATTTAGGGACTATTTTCAGCAGTGGATTAATCCACATTTGGTGGCCTGGTGAGTATTTGTGGCAGCAGGATGGTGTATGTGGGATTGGGTCAAAATAAACTACAGTGTGTGTGTTCATGGTAATAAAGGAACAAAGGAACATGTCACCCAGTTCAACAATGGAGCTTTGTGGCACAGAGGAAGAAGATACATCAGGCTTTGATACAACACAGCCCTTGTTAGTAGATACATCCACTGTTAGTTTGGCTCTTTTTATTGGATTTGCTGACAATAAGAAAAGTATAAGAGAATAAATCCCACCAACCTGGTACTCTGACTGGAGCACCCCAGTGCCTGAGGAGGCCCCAGAGGGCCCGATCCGAGGTTTCTTGTTGGGGGGCCCCTGGTCTTGGCCGTGTTGTAGACCCCCGCCAGCGGTGGCCCCCGTGGCTCCGGCAGTGCCGTTGGTTTGGGCTGAGCTCTGCTGGGAGGGGGCCTGCTGGGCTGCTGTCTGCTGCTGGTTCTGGGCCTGAGTCTGGCCTGTCGTCTGCTGGTGCTGCTGAGTCTGGTTCTGCAGACGGACACACAGGGCAACCGTGACAAGCTTAGCAAAAGTGTTTACGAGTCTGGCTGTAAGGAGTGGGGGAAGTGTGTGTGAAATCAGTTTGGTTACTTGTCGTTCCATCTTCTGTCTTCTGCTGTTTTATGTGTTGGATTTTCTTCTCTGCTTTGTCACTTGAGATGACCGAAATGCAAACTAACTTGGCGAAACATCGTTATTTAAAGGAATATCCAAATCAACAAAAGCTTCCGAACACAAGGAATGATCTGACAAAATAAGAAGCATTTGGTAACTTGTTTGTGTATTCAGATTATAATGACTCATATTGTCTGTTTATGAGTGTGTTGTGATATTCAGACACCAACTATCACACAAACATTTTCAGAATTCTCAAAAGAGGCCAGCTGAGGGTTCACACTGCAGAATCTATCGCCCAGAGCTGTTTTTCAGGAATCTGTGCAACTTTCCATGTGACTGAACCAGGAGAGGACAACAGACTCTCACTCTGACTCAATCTATCTCACTTGTCTGAAATCGTGAGCTGGTTCTACTGCTGCAGTAACTAAAGCTTTAAAAGAAATGTAGTGGAGTAAAGGTATAGGCTCATATTTGCCTCTGAGATGGAGTGAAGTACAAGTATGAAGTAACATAAAATGGAAATGCTGCTTAGTAAAATGGTACCTCAAAGCTGTATGTGCAGTATTTGAGTAAATGTACTGTATGTAGTTACATTCCACCACTGAAAATCGGGTTTCAATGTACTTCACTGGTTTATGTGTTATTGTGAAGGAAGTGCCATCTTATGGTGACACCCTGCAAGTAAATGAAAGGGTGTGTTTAGAAGGAGGGGGGAGTACTCCCACTGGCTGGGAAATGACTGGCCCTCAGTTGGGAGGGGAAATTCTAGTTGGCTGTAGTATCTGGTCTATCTTGGCAAACACAGGTGCGCTTACTGACAATCCAAAATAAGACGATATATTTTTTATCATAATAAAAGAACCCATTTAAGAGTAGGACATGTTGAATCAAAAAAATAACACTACAGTATTAGTGTTTAGTATTTAATGGCATGTTTATAAATGCCTTAACAGGCAGAAACCCTGACTTTTTTCAGGTGTACTAGAGACCAGCATAGGAACAATACTAGCCATAGACACATATCAGTCAGATTCATAGATCTGGTTGGTTTGGCCCTACAGCTTTTCAATGTGTGACGTTTGGAGCAGCTCATCAGATGTAGTGAGATACTGAAAATATATTACAGGCTTTAAAAACAGATGTAAAAATGTTTTGTTCACATAGACTGTATAAAAATAGTGGTAGTAGCCAACACTGCATCAACCATTGTTTGTGGACTGCCGATTTACAGCCACAAATTTGGCATTTTTGCCATCACCATCTTGGATTTTAGGAACCATAAGTGACCATATTTGGACGAGAGGGTGGAGCTGTGGTGGGGCGAGGGGTGGATCTGACTCATGGACTGTAGCGACACCTTGTGGACAGCCTGCCACTAAAAGGGGCCCGCCCTTGATCTTGCATAACCTTTAGCTTTAATAAAATGTAAACTAGTGAGCTATATAAAAAAATAAACCCCTGTACAGTTGTCATGAATGTTAAAATTAGCTGTAGACACATAAACCATTTATGTACCAGGCTGTAAACAGCTGGACATTTTAACATGAGGGTCTATGGGGATTGACTCGCTTTTGGAACCAGCCTCAATGTTGTTATCATGGCATGGGGCAGCCAGACACACTGGAAACAAGTCCTGTTCATCTTCAGTCTTTTTATCGTGTCGAGCTTCACTTTTATGACTAATGCAAGAAATAACTAACTTCCAGGTAACACACTAAAATGTTCTCACACAGAGGGGAGTTTCAATTTTTGAGGAAAGTATAGTTTTGAAAAACAGTGTGTTTGTATTACTATGAAGAGTAAATGTATTGCGATTTTTGGGGTAAATTTGTGGAATAATGTAGAACTCAATTTTGCGATGTACAACACAACATTTTTAAGAGGTACAGGGAAAAGGAAGGGTTGGTAAGATAAACATGAGGTTATTGTTAAATTGTTTAAGTTATAGCTGATTAACAATGGGTGGATATTTGGGTTGTACATTTTTTTGCGAGATGTATATATGTTAAACAAGTAAATTAAGTAGTAAATTTTTTGACTTATGGAAAAGGGGTACTATTATATAAGTGTATGCTTCCTCCTACTCCTCCTGGGACGTGTCAATATTTAATATTGCTTATTTATGTTGCTTATGGGAATTTGTACATTGAGAGTTTGCTTTATCTTTTTTTTGTTTCATGTTCGAAAAACATAAATCAAATACAAAAAAACAGGATTTGTTTCATTTGTTTTTGCATGTTCATGTTTCACCTTGGACCAAATTAGTGTGAATATCATGTGTTACGTGTCAGTTGTTTATGACACAATCAATCAAACCCAAGACTCTGGTGTGAAGCAACCTGCTCAGATCAGCTGATGCTTTTTAGACAAGTTGGTAATGTGATGCAGGAGGGGAACTGGGGATTCTCAGAAACATCTCTCTCCGTCTCAGTGTCACTTTATATTCAAAATACACAACAGCTTTTGAAAACCGCATAGCTAAAACATGTAGCAGCTTTGGGAAAAGGCTTTCTCTACCATGCAACTGCTTATCTCTCATAACGCAATGATGAGACTCAATGGGCCCAACAGCAGTGGAAGAAGTATTCGATCCTCTACTTCAAAGTACCAGTACAACGATGTAAAAATACTCCATTACAAGTAAAAGCCCTGCACTAGAAATCCTACTAAAGTAAAAGCACATACATATTTTAAGTTAAATTCACTGTAAGTATCAAACGTAAGAGGACTTAAGAAGAAGAAAATCTGCTCATGTGACTGACATATAATAAATACTGTTCATACTGATGCATCAATGTAGGAGCAACATGTTACTGTTGTAGCTGCTGGAGGTGGTGCTACTTTTATCTACTGTATATACAGCTAATTTGATCCAGCGCTCTCCAAACTGAGGGTCATCAGATAAATCTGTGGGTTCATCAGATGATTAATGAGTGGGGAGAAGAAACACAGTTCTGCTACATATGTTTTTCTCTGACCTTTGCTTTTTTGTTTTGTAAAATATTGGAGAGTTTTACCAGTTTGGGCCTCAAACAGTTAATTCAATTTAAATTATTTGGACAAGTTTAGAGGGGAAATGAGTCTTTGGCAGAACTGCTAACAACTATAGACATCTGAAACATGACAAGGAGCCCAAACTCTTCAGCTATGTGATGTGTTCTAAGATACTATGTTTTTTTTTTTTAATTGTAAAATTTTAATATAAAAGGTAACGAGAGTCTAAAGCTGTCAAATAAATGTAGTGCAGTAAAAAGGGTAATTTTTTTTAAGTGTAGAAGAGTAGAAGTATAAAGTAACATACAATGGAAATATTCAAGTAAACACATTAGTACAGTACTTGTTCCAGTCCTGCTGCCCTTTGTGTCAAATAGTGATTCATTTCACTGTAATAAGAGCTGTAAGGACAGGGCAGAGACAGTGATGACTGAAGTGTTACAGTAGTCTTATTGTAACATTATTTTAACAAATGTAACAACTGTTATGGGTCGAATATAAAACATTGTACTTCTTTAAATGTTCATCCTACGCTGCTGAAAAGCTGCTTCAAAGCTGCTAAGCTGTAATTTAGTCTGACAGTCCAAAAACATTCCACAATACAAGCACACACAGGCCTTTAGGGGAATATTTCAACTTTTCAGCACAGCTGCCGGGATTAAACCACCCACTCATGGGTTTTTTCAAAATGTAGAATTTTAAAACAGCTACAAATACAGTGGTATGACTTTTTGCCAGAAGTGATATTCCTCATCCAAGTTTAAAAAATGATAGTGGTGACAGTTTGCCACAATGGACAACATTAAAGAATGTGTGGTGCGTTGAAAGCTGGTGGTTTGCCTGGATGTGTCAAAATATGTCATTCCCTGGTTGGAGTTTCTCGACTGTGATGTTTTGCTGCTTTGCTCTGTTTTATAAAATTACAAACTATAAACATTTGGCTCTTCATCAAACAAAAAACTTTTACTCTGACAAATTATTTTTCACTCAATTTTCATAGATAGAATGGATAGATAATCAATAACAAAAACAGTCATTAGCTGCAGCGCTAATAGTAACGTAAAAATAAGCCTAACATCAATAATTTAATGTACATTTCATTTATCTACTCATACGAATACTAAATAATGTTTGTTCTTCATTGAATATTCATGACTGTGCCTGCTTTAATGAGCCTTTTATTTCTGTGTGATGACACATTTGTCACCTCACATAAAACATAAGAGGTGCTTACATAAACTCTTTTGTTTTGGAGTGCTGAGTCCTTCTGATTGTTTTTTATTAAAATGCATATTTAGGGGCGCCATGGTGGCCTCTGAGTGGATCTTTGTATGTCATTCTCCCTCACCTCTTTCGTACATCAAAGTAGTGCTATGATGTTGGATGTTGCAGTGACTATGATAAATACAAATACACATCCAACTGTTCTGATTGCATAAAACAAGTAAACTGTCTCCTTCCTGTCAGAGCATTTTAACATGGAAATCAGATTGCCCTCTCTCCTCGTCAAAATGGTTCTCTGAAATGAAGAAGTGTATACTTTTGGAGAAAATAACATGTTCTGAGAAGCAGATATGATCAGTTCATCAAGCTATGGTAACCCTATATGGATTATATGGACTCTCTCAATTTGCCATTGATTGACCCAGACCTCATGCAGAATCATTATTTTAGCTGTAATAGTATGTCCTATGGGAATTCACCCATGTAAAGGCTCCCATGTTATGTATTGTTTTATCTGTTTGAACTTGTTAACATTATTGGCAAAGAGAATTTGTATGAGGGCTGGGAAGAATGAATCACGGCCTTGTCTAGTTCTGTATTGTTATTGTGTTTAAACTTGAAAATAAAAAGAAATAATTTGAAAATCAAACTTTTTATTCCTATGGTGGTGTGTTTTTTAAACTAAGACAGTTTTCCTAAAATTAGGTTTTTAAATAAATCACACATCACCTTGCTTGCAGTATCCCAATACCAAAAGATAAGCTTTTATAAGTCCCACAACGAAGAAATATGCAACATCACAATATATTGAATTGTAACCTCTGTATTGTGATTGGTATCACATTGCCAGATTGTCTTTTAGATTGTCGTTCACAATAAGAGCAATTACTAGAATTACTGCCCCGTGTTTGTTTGCCTCTGTGTACCAGTCAAATTTCTCCAAGCACGTCTTCCCCCCGTCAGCTCAGACGATCTATACAATCACCGCAGTTTTAAGATTAGAGTCACCAGTTCAGTATCTGACCAAATGTCTCCTCTTCTGTTCCTGAGATCAGAGAAGTGTTTTATGCAGAACATTATGATGTCACAGTGAAGCTAACCTTTGACCTTTTGGATATAAAATGTCATCACTTCATTATTTTATCCTTTTTGACATTTGTGTGAAGTTCTGTCATAATTAGAATAAGAATTCTTGAGTTATGGCCAAAAACATGTTTTGTGAGGTCACAGTGACCTTGACCTTTGACCACCAAATTTTATTCAGTTTATTTTTGAGTCTGTCTGTGCCAAAATTAAGGAAATTCCCTCAAGGCCCTCTTAAAAAATTGCGAGAATGACATGGACGCAGGGTCATAATGACCTTGACCTTTTTATTCTAATCAGTTTATCCTTCAGCCAAAAAGCACACTTTTGCCAAACTTGAAGACATTCCCTCAAGGCAAGATATCATGTGCACGGGAATGGGACAGATGCAAGGCCACAGTGACTCTGACCTTTGACCACCAAAATCTAATCAGTTCATCACTGAGTCCAAGGGGATGTTTGTGCCAAATTTATCACCAGAACGGAGGCATAAAAACATAAAGATCACACAGTATAGTGTTTAAAATCTAAACAGATCATCTACTTTATGATATTCGTGTGCTCCTGTGATTTATACTCTTTAACAGTGTGTTGGCAGGCAGTCAGAAACACCAACGTGACATCATAGAGTGTCGTCCTTACAAAACACCATATCGCTGGAGTTGAAGCCTCCACTCTGCTAATATTAAACACTGCAGTATGAAATGACCAGATACTTGTAAAGCTAACCAAACGTCATGCACTACCACGAAAGCAGCAAGCCAGTAAACAGTAAATATTTTGGAGAGTGTGGATGTGTCAGTGTCACGTGACTGCCGCTCTGCTTAGAGGCCTCAATCAGCTGCTTGTGTGGTGTGTTAAAGGGTAGAAAGTGTCAGTGAGTACTAGACTATTTCAGTACTGGTAGGTCATGTGTTCTATTGTTATGATGGAGGTTCCCACCAAGACGCTGACAATATTTTAAAGATAACCTACAATACGATGTGCATGTATTTAAAATAATGTTATTTTTTACTAACCAAACGGGTTGGAATTAATGACTGTGCTTATTTCAGGCTCAAGTAACATTTGACACCATTTGTCTCCAGCTATGAAGGCTCATTTAAAACGGTGATGATGTCAGAGCCGTGTGGGTATCTGAAAGTAACGCACATCCTCCAGTCATCAGAATAAAACATTCTCTATGGCCATGGTACACTTCAAACACACAAATACAGTGTATGTCTTGGATGCCAAAGCTGAAAGTAATGAGATAGAATTGGTGGAGTGGCTATTTGACAAACTGATTTTCATGATTGTTTTGAGCTGAGCTGGATAATTACCTTTTCTGTTTTCTCCTCTGGCTCGTCTTCATTTAGAAACTCTCGTTTTGGGTACGGGATCTGACACCCAGCAAACACACTAGAGGCATTCACAGGGAGAAATCAGTGATTTCAGTGTTTCTGCATAACATAATGTAGCACTCGGATTCCAGAGAACCAACCAAAGCACAGAATAAAAACAACAGGAAGGTAGGTTCAAAGTTAAAGAGCAGATTCCTCATAGTAAATCACTGCGGGCCTGTTTTTCTTCTGCTGAATCAAGACAAGGGAAAGCCTCTGGCAAAATTTTACTAAGGCTCACTCAGTGGTTGGTAACGGCTCCTCCAGGAAGTACGGGTCCTGCAGTGCCTGCTCTGATGTGATTCTCTTGGTGGGGTCCATGGTGAGGAGTTTCTGGAGCTAAAGGCAGAGAACAATGACACAGTGTTAGTCATGTTTTCACAGTCCAGTGTCTGCAGGACTCTTGGATATAAAGTGTAGTCAGAAAGTATTAGGACATGTTCTGCATTGTGTTGGCTCTCCAGTACACTGGAACTCAGATGGAGCAATGACTGTGAGTTTACAGCGCTGACTTAAGTGATTTCGAGGGGTTAGCAAGACAACGTGCTTCATGCAAGAGCCGCTCATACAAACACATTCATTCTTAACTGCCAAGTACGACTGACTGAAAACAATCTGTGGCATTCACTAATTCTCTCATACTTCCATTTCTTTTATTTGGTGTGAACGTGATTCACATGTGGTCCAAACCTGTTGTTCCACTCATGTCAGGTCGTCTGTCTTTGTCCATGGTGAACTAAATACTCCTTTGACGTTAGAGTCACGACACCTGAAGGGATTTTAGTTTTAATATGATACAACTAAAATAAATATGTAGATAAATGACAGCAAAATGTATAGTTACATACATTAATATCAATATACTGAGCTTTACCTGATTTTATGATCTTTATTGGCATATTTTTGTACTGGATCTTGTAGTTTAGGAGTTGCTGAAAAGTTCTCACATCCTGACAGCTGCCTCGGGGCCTTTGTTGAACTTAAAGCTGCCTTCACATGATAAGACATTTGCTCTTTCCTAATCACAAGGTGGGGCGTAGGTCATGCAGAGGCAAGTTGCAGTGCAGGTATATGTCTTTTAGGCAACAACAAGAGTTGCAGTCACAGGCGGTTTTGTGTGGGTTTAACCTCAAAGAAGAAGACTGTTTCATGTATGATGCATCTGAGTGTACTTTTAAAGGAAGGCCCTGGCAATTGCCACTTAGACCAGACAGGATTTCAACACTTTTTTAGAGACAAATTTCAAAACATTTCCATGACTTTTCAAGGACACATAATTTTTTTTCATATCAGATTCAACCTCTATTCAAAAATAGTGGCATACATGAAGGGAGAGATGGAATGTGGGGAGAAAACACAAGACACAAAACACTAGCCCCTTTTACACTGCCAGATTTTCCGCAAATGTTGGACTGTTTGGCAGGCAAGCTGCAAGCGTTTAGACACACAGAGCCAGATTGGCGAGTTGATCCAAGGTGCCCAATTTTCCGCCTTGTAGGGTAGACATATTGGCAGAACCCTTTTAGTTTAAACAGAACGAGGAGCCCTTCTACAACTGGAGGGGCTGTTGATGACTTGTGGGAGGAGCTGTTGATGATGCCGCACGTGCGACCCACTGGCAGTGGATAAACAGGAAACAGCTGATAGCAGGAATTAGCGAGCAGCTAGTAGCAAGAGGGAAACGCAAACCTGACAGACACTGTAAAGATGAGCAACTGGGGAGACAAGGAATTGTGCGCCCTCGTTGCCCTCGTAAACAAAGAGGCCATTAACTGTCAGATGACAGGAACGGTGAAGAACGGGGCGACTTACGAGAGAATCGCCGAAGTGACCTCCCACGTCACTGTTTACGTCACACGCTGAGCTACATGTTTTGTTACTTGCTCACGCCCCCCATTGCCCCGTAAAAGGCACATTCTGTATGAACAAAAGTAGGCAGGCGGCATTTTGCCGCACTCCCCAATTTTGTTTTTATACTGCCAGTGCTGAAAAAAGACTGACTGGGCTTTCCTGCAAATTTGCACAATTCCTGTTTAAAAAGGGCTACTGTCACACATCGACACATATTAGGGCAACGTTTCGTCAACAGCTACAGAAAATAAATTTAATGTTATGTTACATTACATAGAAGGTAATTCATGGAAGACAACTATAACAATTTCATTACACAAAACAAAATTCCATGACTTTTCAAAAAACATTCAAAGCTTTTACTAATTCAATACCTTCTCCAGGCCTGGACAATGTGATTATAAAATTCCATGACTTTTCCAGGTTTTTTCTGATTGTGGTAACCCTGACTGGATATTTGTGATAGAAAGCATAGCTCCTGTCACTATGCTGCCTGACATAGCTAACATACATAAACAGCCAAGCTAACTTTAGCATTTGATTTAGCTAGGTTCAAAAACTATATGCCCATTCACAAACTTGGTACAGTCCTTGGTGTTTTTCCTATTTTGGTATGTTACAACCTGCAATTTAAATGCTTTTCTTCATGGACCTACACAAAATAGGCAAAATTCAAAGTTTTAAAAGAATCTGAAAAATAAAAAACTGAAAAGTGGTGCGTGCATATGTATTTACCTTCTTTGCTTAGAGGTGCCTAAATAAGACCCTGGTGCCACATTTAACTTGAGGAGTCCCATAAAGTCCACCTGTGTAAAATCTTAGTGTCACATGCTCTCAGGATATAAGCACCTGCCCTGAAAGGCCCCACAGTCTGCGGCACAACTAAGCATGGGGCATCACCAAGCTCGTGGCAATGGGAAGCTGAAAGAGCTCACCAAACAGGTCAAGTACAAAGTTCTGGAGAGTCATAGATCAGGGCTGGATTCCAAAAAAAATATCTGAAACTTTGAACATCCAACTGAGCACCATTAAACCCGTTACTACCAAATGGAAAAAATATGGCACATATGGCACCACAACAAACCTGCCAAGACAGAGGGCCGCCGCCAAAAACGCCATAGCTCCACAGCAGGTATTGGAGTATCTGTTCATATCTGTTCACTTTTTAGTCTTATATGACCAGAGCATCTTCTTCCATACCTTCTGTATTGGCGAGTGTCCCACATGCCTTTTGGCAAACTCCCATGAATACTTCACAGTAGCCCCATCTGACTGCTGACATTTTGCCATGCGTTACCTTCCCTCGTGGTATGTTTTTAATGTTGTGTTTTAGAGTTTAGGGGAGAGGATGAGTTTTTCTTCCATCACTCTCTACCTCCCCTACTTGCATGTGTTGCCTTTGCTTCTGGCTACGTCTCATGCACTTGTTATCTCATTGGTTGAAAGGTCAGCGGCAAACAAGGTCAAGAAAAACTCTGAATGCAGCACTCAGTGGCAATTTAGAGCAGAGTGCCATGCAAAGGGTAGCGCTTCCTCCTACTTGGGCGCCAACACTCTCTCATTGGAAAACAATGGCACAGCCAGCGCAGAGCAGTTTTACTGATCATGTGTGGGCGGTTTAACAGTGTAACATCACCTATTGTGTGTCTGTCACAGTATGGCTCTGCTATACCATTAATCATTTCTACTGTTTTGCTAAACTCATTCTATTCTTGTCTGCTGATTTCTGAGAGCAGGACCTGAAGTATGAAATTCTTCTTCTATGAATTTAACACATTCTTACATGGCACTTCTAGAAGCATTGATTATGCTAATGTATAGTTGAACTGTATTATTAAAATGGAACTTTTCTTCATCTGGAAAATGTTTGTTGCAAAATAATAATATAATAAATTTGACAAACTAATAAAATATACTACATGCATACTTACAATCTGTTGTTGTAATGTTTGGACCACCCAATGAAAAAAGAGAATGTGCGACTGATCAAGACTGCTGTGAAACTGGGTTAAAGTTTGTCCCTACACAGCAAACATTTAACCAATCAAGCCAGTGTGTCATTTAGGCAAAGTTTAACACGGCTGCCACATGTTTACTCTGTAAACTATGACATATCCCTCTCACATACACCTCAGGGTTGTTAGTCATGATGCAGGTAAACACTATTTGCAAACTTCCAAAAGACAACACAAGTTTGTCCCCAACGATTTCTTTGAAAATCAAAAGAACAGATTTTGTCCATTTCAACATTTCCAGATGTGTCTGTACGTACCAAGAGAAAAACTTTGCTGTCTGGTTTGACTTTATGCTTCTCCATGTATTTGATTAAGCTGCTGTTTGCATACCTGTTAGAGGAGAAAACACAATAATACACTTAAAAAAAAAGCAATTTGACTGTATCTCATATTTTGTTTATTGCTCTATGAGTTTCTGATCATGGTCAGATCATCACAGCATCCACTCACGTTGTCCTCCTGAAGTCTTTCTGCAGTGTCGGGTACTCTGGCATCTTCCTAATGTCTTCCCAGTCCTTATCTGTGGAATATAAAGGCAAACAACCAAACTTAGAAATCCACAAGCATACAACAAGTTTTATCAAGTATATGTATAAGACTTTATGTTTTTCATTACCACTTTTGGTAGTGGAGATGGCCTTTTAAAGCCATTGTAGATAAAAAAAAATAAATAATTATGACCTTAGAATTCTGCGTTTTTTGTCAGAATATTTATTGTTTAATATCATTTATTGCTTCATACTTTACTTTTGTTAAAGGTACATTGTGGAGTTTTTGACTATTATGACGCTTTGAGGGAATATTTGCAGATGCTTTGCAAGTGTTTTAAAAGTAAATGTACTCAACATGTCTGTTACAACTGTAGGGTATGTGCTAATATATACACAGTGAATGTAAACAGAACTGTTTGTTTTCAGGAATCTCCACAGGGTACCTTTATGTAATCTCTTGGGGGCATGATGAAGCTTTGGCTGTAATCCACATATTTACTTTTATAAAAATAAAATCACATTCGTTTAAAAAGTAGTGAGATGACAACACAAACCTCTGGTCATCAGGCTAACACAGGCTGTGACCTTGTCAGTGTGTAGTTGTGTGTATTGTGTGCAGACCTGCGGGAAACCCCATGACGCTGAATATCCTGTCCAACTGGTCATGATGGAAAGGGTTACTGGTCTTGATGTCTTCCTGGCGACAGTGAAAGATGGGCTCGGACGTTAGCAGCTCCGCAAAGATGCAGCCAATTGCCCAAATATCTGGTACATGAACACACACACACACACACACACACACACACACACACACACACACAGACACAGATGTCACTTAGTCTGATTGATCTTAAGGTTGCTCCAGCGCATAGTTCCTGCAATAAATGAAAGATAATTTTTCTTTTGGAAGGGTTTTATGTGAGAGGTTTATAATTACCTACGCTTTTCTACAGGTGTTAGTGTTTGTGTGTGTGTGTGCGAGGTGTGTGTGTCATGGTCTCAGCCATCCTAACAGAGCTGGGTAAATCCGCCACCCCCTTTCACACCCTACAAGCTTGGCATGAGCTGCAAGGCGAACTTCACTCAGAGTCTCTACCCTCTCTTGACATGTTCATTTATTTTCATTTTAAATAATGTTATTGCTTTTAACAAGAGCCACTATTTGCCATTATTCTTTTTAGCCCCGATTCCTTTATATTTTATGTCTGCTGCTGTGTTTACGTATGTTTTTTTGCAATATTATCTGTCCCTGTTTTGCTGCCCATCTCGACCAGGACACTCCCTGGCAGAAGAGGCAGACTCAAGGCACAAATTTGATGACTCGACAAATTAAAAAAAGATATACGACTCAACTTAGACTTTAATAATGACTCATGATTTGGTCTTGAGTCTTTCGACATGAAAGTACTCGATACTTTACCCCAAGCTCAAAGATTATAAAGTGATTTTTGTAAATTTTATGTATTATCATTCTGTTGTTAAAATGGCATTACATTTGGTGAGGAGCGCATTATGACTTGTTTAGGATTTAGGACTTTCAGGATTTAGGGAATTCTCAGTCTTGACTTTGGACTTGACTTGTGACCTAAATGCAACGACTTGAGACTTACCTGTGACTTACAAAACAATGACTTGGTCCCACCTCTATCAGCTAATCACCCTGTGTTTTGTTGAATTTGTTAGGAAAACTTGCCTTTTCTCATTCGCCTCCATGGTGAACGAAGAATCCAAAAATGGAGAAAATTTGTGCTGAATTGAGGTAAAAGACATCACTTTTAACAACAGTGGGTATACTCATGTGCAAACTTGTAAACTTGTAAACTGATATTTTCATACATTTTTGCCCCCCGCCCCCCCTACTCCTATTCATTCTCCGTTTTTGGATTCTCCGCTCACTGTGGAGAAAACCAGAGTTTTTTCATAAAGTCAGCATAACACAGGGTCAGTAATTGATATACAAATGATCATTTTGTGGGTAAAGTAATCCTTTAATCAAATGATAAATAAACAATGAAAGTGCAATAATACAAAGAGTGACATCTTATTTTCTCTATTTCACCTCCTAACATTTAAGGGAATCAGCTTGTTATAAAACAGGTAGGTTGAGATTATTTGAAATTAAATGATAAACTGGAATTGGATTAGACATCTAGACTAATCTGAACCAGGAAAGTTAGGGAATATCTAAAGCACAAGTTAGTAATTTGAGGAAATAACCTTGTATGTTTTCTTGCAGAGAGTTAGAGAAGAGTGTGTTGAGAAGATTGGTGTCACTCTCATATAAATGGTATTAGTCTGCTCATCTAACACAAGAGAGCGAATAATTGTCGGACAAGTCCTTTAAACACCAGGACAGTTTTTATACCTGACCTTTCTCTATCACACCTTTAGGGATCAAAGTTCTGAGTTAGTGCAGAGAGTTGTATGTTTGCACACATATGGACACATGGTGGTTTCCGTTGTACATGTGACCCCAGACTCACCAATAGCTTTGGTGTAGTGCCGGGCCCCCAGCAGCAATTCAGGGGCCCTGTACCAGAAGGTCACTACCACAGGGTCGAGGTCCGCCAGCGGCTTAAGGGGAGAGTTGAAGAGTCTGGCGAAACCCATGTCAGCTACAGGAGGCATGTAGAGAAGACAGAGGAAGAAAGTAAAACAAAGATACTATCAGAGGGAGGTATGAATGGAGCGCAGGCTGGCCCTACGCTCAGGGCTGCAGGTTCCTAACATCTCAGAGAGCACTTGACACATGCTAATCTGTCAAAGATCCGGACTGAAGATAATGATGGCGTCAGGGGCCAGAGTACAAACACCACACCTAAACCTGAAAGGCAGGAAACACGTGCAGCTGTCAAAGCTGGAAAAAAACCCCCCCAGCTCAAATCAACTGAGACGAGCGTCATATCTCACTGAGATAGTACAACATCCCTCTGTTTGCAAAATGACATTAAAGGCCTATCGAACTTTTACTGAGCACACTTCAGGGGCCTCTGAAGCAGTGGTTTTCAACCTTTTCGTATCAAGGTCCCCTATTTAAGATCCTGGACGTCCATTCGATAACACTTTGTTTCAGGGACCTCCATCTGAAAAGATTTGGGCCGTTATATATAATTAGGAAAAGGCTTCAAAAGCTAGTTGCCATCTACATTTGAGGAGATGAACGTGGAGGAAGTGAAACCTCTGATTAGAAGAGTCACTCTTATGACTCTTGCTCATATTGGGCTCACTTGTGTAGTGAATTCAGTGAATGCACCAATTCTTGTCAATGACACAATAATTCATTTTAATTCATTTATAAACTCCCAAGCCTGGTTGTTGAAAAAATTTGATCTGGATCAGAATGATCCAGATTTGTGACCCCTTGTTGAACTACCCAGGCTCAGCTAATCCATCTTACTTCTGTGTCAATTTTTCAAAGCAACATTGGACTGGATCACACTGATCCAGATGCAAACTTCTCAAGATTATCTAATCCAGATACCCGGTGTTCTGAACTGGACTACATATCCCAACGTTTACAAAAGTTTTATTGGACTTTCCTCCTGAAATTCACCCTGAATCCACCCTTCAAACACATACTGACATTCGATCCACATCAAAACCAAGAAACTATGTAAAGACTTTGTTAAAGATACTGATCAGTGCATGCAGGGTTCTCGGTCATTTTAAGTGAGGAAATCTAGGAGAGATTTTTTTATGATTATCATACTTTTTTTGACAACACACATTTGTTCTCCTGTATTTACTTTAGATTGCATGTTTCCTTAATGTGCAAATAAACCTTTCTTGGGCCGTTCTTATTTGCCTGTTAACATTTCTTGGTGCGAGCTAGTGTGCCGAACATTTTTAACAAATTATGTTTTCTGCCATTTCAAAAAGCCCTCTCTACTTCAAATAAATAAATTAAATAGTGAAAATTAACTATTCCCCATTCTTCTGGGGATCCCCTGGAATTCCTTTTAGATGGTGGTTGAGAACTACACCTCTACACAAGGGTAAAGAGCTCTGAAGTAAAAGTGGAGAATCACATATTTACAGAGTGACTCACTCCTTTTTACCGTGAAGTGTAAAGCAGTCATTAAGATCAGCTTTCGACTGATGTTTCCCTACATCTACCAGATTCTTTGAAATTAATAACTGCCTTTCACTCTGTGTTAATAGTCTTCAATATCAAGGCATTTTAAATACAGTAATAAGAGACATTTCATAAACAGCTTTTATTCTTCAGTTTGTTAGTGTTTTACTTTGATCATTAACTTGAGTCCAGAACTTCACTTGTAGCCGTTTGGTAAATACAGGCGTTGGTTTTAAGGAATGTGCATTTCTCTGCCAGGAAGTAACAGCTCAGAACTTCAGCATGAAATCGAAAACTGAGTCATCCAGAGAAAGCTAGGCTTTTCCCTCCTTCCTTTATATGAAGTGGTCAGACCATTTTGAATATGAGTCCTCAGATCATGAGCATGCGTATCTAAATAAAAGATAATAAAGCCTGAGGTAATAAAGCCGAGTGCTGTTTGATGAGCTACATATCTCTTGAACTTAAGTTGTTGGAGCACCTCTGTGTATTAAGTCACTCGGTGACAGCTGGGAAATACTCAACAGCACCAGATGAACAACTTCTTTTAATGTCATGTTCAACAATCACAATGAAAATAGGTTTGAAGAGAAATCACTTCGGTGGAACAAAATCTAATTGGAATATAAGACATAAAATATAGGAATAAAATAAAATATAAAACAAATTATAATACTCTGTTAACCTGGTGGGTGAAAGTAGAAGATCTAGTTGCACTGAAACAATAACTTGGTACCATGACTGTGTGCACAGGTTTTATAAATAGACTCCAGCATTGCAGCATTACCCTTCAACAGTCCCCTGGCCAGCTGGCTTATGCAACAGCCCTGATCAGAGCTCCCTGTCACCTCCTCAGCCAGAAGGTTAAACACTGCAGCTACAGGACAAACAAGTCAAAGGCCCCATTGATCCATTGTCATTATGACAGTCTATAATCTGTATAATTTACAAATCTGAATCACAGAGAGATTCCTCACCGATTTTAACTCTTCCTCGTTCAGGACCTTCCCCCATCACCAGGATGTTGGCTGGTTTCTGCAGGAGACAGAGAAATGTTAGATTCTGTGATACAAGCCATTAACACTTCCAGTATAACACTCACATGGGACAATAGTTTTAAAAACAAGTCCAATAAGTAACAACAGGGAAATGTTGAGCATGTACATGTTCAGTGGCCTGTAGTTGTTGCTCTGTTCGTTACTGAACCACATGAGCATGTCAATCAGCCATTTTGTGAGACTGCCACTTAAAACTCTAATGGCATCTGGTCATGAGCCCACACAGGAATGGGGTCACACACACACAAGCACCTTGCCATGTACATCTGGTTTTGGGTGGGGAATTTACAACAAACAAAAAGATGCTTGTGGAAGTAAAAGCTGAGCGAGTCCACTGACCGACATGAAAGGGAGACGGTCGTGTTAAAGAAAGGTCTGACGAAACACAGCACGTACAATCCTATATGTTCTGTTTAAAGGGACAGTTCAGCTCAAATCACAAATACATATTTTTCCTCTTACCTGTAGAGCTATTTATCAGTTTAGATTGTTTTGGTGTGAGTTGCAGAGTGTTGGAGATATCGGCCGTAGAGATGTCTGCCTTCTCTCCAATATAATGGAACTAGATAGCACTCAGCTTGTGGTGCTCAAAGCACCAAAATAATACATTTGAAAAACTCAACAGCAATGTTTCTTTCCAAGATAATCCACAGACCTTGTGGCGAGCAATTTAATGTAACAACTATTTTCTTTCTACCCAATTACAGCAGCCAACTGCATCACTGCACAGAAGGCAAGGTGCATCTAGTTCCATTATATTGGAGAGAAGGCAGACATCTCTATGGCCGATATCTCCAACACTCTGCAACTCACACCAAAACAATTTAGATTGAACAATACAACAAGTAAGAGGAAAAATATGTATTTTTGATTTGGGGGTGAACTGTCCCTTTAAGGACTTTATTAAAAAGATTAAAGTTGCAGCTACATTTTCTTCAGGTAGCGGAACAAACAGCAATATTGACATATCTTATAGAGTGCTTTTAGGAAAAGTCCTTGAACGTATGTACACATCTTAAAGCAACATTAGCACAGTTTCTGTGGATTTGACTACAGTAAGTCCAATATTTGTTGTTGTTTGTTGTTTCTTTTAACTGCTCTTTTACTGCTAACATAGATCATTGTGTTCACCAGCTAGTCTCCAAGTCTGTTTGTTTGAATGCAGTTAGGTGCTAGGCAGGTAGAACACACTGGGTTTATCAAAACTTGTTGGCTGAAAACTGTGGCTGCAGGAAAAGAGAATGATGAGAGAGGGGGACAGGTGCTAGGTTGGACGAGATTGGCAAAAAGAAACATGGCAAGGTTGGTTCCATTTGGCTGGATGCCGCAGTGTTCGTGGATAGTCTGTGGACATCAGGCAATTAAACTTCAAGAAGCTGACAAACAAGGACTACAGTATGTGATGAAAGGATATTCATGATGGGATGCTAGACATTCGTGTATATACAAAAAATAAAACCAAAATTTACTTTGGGGCAACATGCAGCCTTACAGAGATAATACAAACAAAGGAACGTTAGCCTTGTTCTGGTTAACATCATATCAAAAATATATCAGCAACCAAAATATCTGTTCTTTTCCAGATCTCTTAAACATTACCACAGGCGAACGTTGATGATCTGACATTAGGCTACCTCCTCTTCAGTGCTGTAGTGGAGGGTGTACACAGATACATGGCGTATACCTGCTTTTTTCTGACTGTTTACAGAATATCTCCAGATCAGCCAAAAAGCCATTGGAATATATAGGAGAGTATACCCACTACCTCCTTGGTAACCTACCCATCTACCTAGTAGTACACCCGCTTCATCAATTACCACTGCCATTACACCACTGGTCCTCTCGATGTAGCTAGTTAGCTGGCGCTTTGCAAACGTTAGCTAACTTAAGATGTGACTATATAAAGCATAATCTGTCTGTGAAGACTGTGACACCAACGTAATGTGTCGAGTTTCACCTTTACAGGTCCCTAAGCCACACCTTTTAACCATCTTCAAAATTCAGTTTAATTTTCAACATAGACAAGCCTAGCATGTAGCATATCTACGGAAGCTGACCAGGGTTCTGTAGCTTACCAGTTTTACTCAGCTGTGATAGAGTACTGCAGGAATGAGTTCTAAAACGAGTTAGCATTTTAGCACTCTTGGTTCCCTCATCTCAAGGTCAATGGATTTTTGACTAGATGCCTGAAATTAAGTCACTGATAAACACAAGCTTAAGAGGTTTTCAGGCTTTATTCTATGTCATAAAAATACGTCAGTTAATCCCCTACTTGTGAATTCTGAAGCCTTTATGTGTCTTTTAAAAAAAACGGTTGCTAACAAGTGGCTAAATGAGACAACAGAACATCATCACACTGAACACAGCTTCACAACCTCGTTATGGTGGCGATGCTGAAGTCATGTGACTTTTATATAGGCCTAGATGTTTATAGCCTAATGTTAGCTTTTTACTTCCGGTGATTGCATTTATGCTTCAAAAATTATAAAAGTAGTGTTCATTTATGAAGATTATCTTGCTCACCAAAACATGTATCATAAACTTGTGTTTATCACAGATCATATTTTCTGCAACAATGCAAAATCCAATGGAAAAATCCCATAGAGTATTTGTCAAGGTAACCAGGGGGGAGCTAACTTCTGAACTGGCATATAAATAAACTTAATACCTGCAGCACTCTATTGGAGCACAGAGCAAAAAGGGGTAGGACTGAGGAAGGGTCAGTGGCTTGCATTAATCACATTAATGACCCTTCCTATGTATAACTATGGGTTGTTAGACCTGTGTTGTTATTCACTCACTTACTCAGGGTTACCAAATAAACAGGCACACTGCTGCACATCTGAGGGAAATGTTTTTTTAACTTTACAATTGCCTTCTCATGCAGCAGGATGCAGAATCTGCTTGTCGACAAACAGTCTGTTGATTCTCCCTGGGTATCTGTGTGAGTGTGAACCCTCTGGCTCGGCGGACTCAGATCTGCCTGGCAAACACGTCTCGTTGCTATAGAAACAGCGCTAATAATGAGGTCTATTATTCACGCCCACAACACGACACGCCGTGAACGGCAAACACAAAGACAAACGTCTTCTAAAAGGCCAGAGGAGTTCAGCCTCACCAGCTCCTCTTTCAAATTCTAAACAAGCTTAACTGAATTAATATGCCCGGCCTGAACTTATTCATATTGACTGTTTGAAAAACAGTTATTAGCTCTTGACTGTTCTGTGAGAGACCTGAGTGAGTGTCAGTGTCTCTTCAAAGTGCTAAATGAGCATGAAACATAACAGCTGAGGAGCTGTTTGTTAGAGATTAAAAGAAAATTATAAATGGGACTAAACAAGTGAAACAGCTTATCAGAGTGGAAAACAGTGACAATAAATATGTTTAAATATTGCTGATGTTATGGTGAAATACACTCAGTGTTTCAGATATGACCTCGTGTTATTTTTAAATATGCACCAAATTGGGACTTCCTTTTGAATTCATCCGGTGAAATCAATCAGTTACAGTTGGTTAGTTTCGTAAATGGATCAGGAGCCGAGGGAAAATAAACAGCCTCCATCCCACTGAGGACTGGTAAGTCAATCCTCAGGGACATGCCCCCCTTTTAAAAACCTTTGTCTCAAAAAAACTGGGCCAGTTCAGGAGCCAGAGGCGCACTTATACAACGGTTTGGGCAAGTTGATAAACAGGCTGTCCTATAACCAAAATGCCACCACCAGCAGGGCCATTAACAACCTATGCACTTTAAAGCAGTTGTGCACTTGAAAAACTCAGTTTTGAATTGGTACAGTCAAAATTAAAAACACATCGGCTCTTATGTGCAGGTCTGCAGGCTGAGCTAGATAATTCGACTACTTGACTTTCTAAACCTTGTCTAAAAGATCGCGCTGACACGTGTTGTGGCGAAGCATCTGCACGTCTTTTCTAGAGCATTGCTTTTGTTTACATCTACTAAAGCAATCGAATCATCCGTTTACAAACTCTCACACAACACAACAGTCTTGCATGCTACTTAAATTTATGTGGAGGTGTTTTAAATTGTAAGTTTTTAGGAAAAAAAAGGTGATTTACAGGTGGTATTTTGTCACACCTGACCTGTTAAGTTTGGTTCAGACAAACTCTGGTGTTTTTGCCTCTGGTTCAGAGCTCATGTAGACCAGTGTGAAAGCTGTAGTTTGAACTGGACTGGGTTTAAAAATCAAATCCTGACCAGTTCAAATGAAGGGTCTTGGCTCAGCTGAACTCTGGTGCTGTTTAATGACTTTAGTTGTTCTTTTATCTCAGACATGTGTTAGGATATTACATTCCTTGACATGTTTTGGCGGAAACTTACGCCTTCCTCAGAAGTGTCACTTGGTGGTGGTTGTGATGCGTCTTTATCAGCTGATCTGTCAATCAGCCGATATTAGGGAGGCGTGACGGTCACGCCACTTGCCGTCCGTCCGCCGCCTCTCCAGGATGCTGCTCCAGGTGTGGGAGAGCATGCATGCCCCCTCGTCCCTGTTCAATGTCCCTGGGCCCCGCTTCCTTATTTCAACAGCCTCCCTGATTCAAGCGCTGTTATTTGTTGTCCTTGGTGTGTATGACTCTGGCCTTGAGTGGCGTGACCGTCCCGTAATATCGGCTGATTGACAGATCAGCTGATAAAGACGCGTCACAACCACCACCAAGTGACACTTCTGAGGAAGACCAGGTTTCTGCCGAAACATGTCAAGGTATGTAACATCCTAACACATGTTTAAGATAAAAGAACAACTAAAGTCATTATCAGAAACTAAAGACATAATGAACACCATTGAACCTTCTGGTGCTGTTTGTTCTTGGAACAATCATAGCATTGTGTGATTGTAGACGTGATTTCAGAATGAATTCAGAAGCTAAACTACTATTACATTCACACGATCCATTTGCTGATCACGAACTGTCTAAGAAGAATCTGTATGAGTGAGACAAGTATGTTTTGCAGATCCTCATTAAAAACTGAATAAAAAGTAACAACCACACAGTACCTCCCCTGTATTATGACAATACAACAAGCTCCTTTTCATAGTACTTCTGTCTGTCATTATTTATGAAAAGTGAGATCCATCTGCCTTTTGATAAATAACAAATGATATCTTAGTGAGCTCTTTGTGACACCAGAGAAGATAAATACCCATTTAAGTATTAGTAAAGAGCTGCATGACCTGGTGTCAGTCATGAATTTGATTCTCCTCTATGGGTCCATGTAGCACTGATAATGCAGGAGTTATCAAAACTGCCCAATCAATGAGTTACAAGCAGTCTATCTGGCTCCATTACGTTCTCTTGAACAGAACTGAAAGACATCAGAGCATACAGATAACTTCAGTTTCTTACAATAATTTCTTACAATATTACAATTACAATTACAATGCAGGTAATGTGTCACGACATACCATTACAAATGAAGCACTGTGGTGCATCGGAGATGCCCCAGCTGACAAATTTTCTGCTGACATTATCAGTCACTTCACACAAAAACATGCCTGTTTGGTACAGACTCCCGCAAAAGTCACATCACCATCATTTTTTCAGTGAAAAAGAAATGCAAAGTTACCATTCCCACTAAAACTGCAATTCATATTCTGATCACACTATCATTAAAATAATCACAGTATGATTGTTTTTTTTGTTTGCACTGGTCTTGATGTTAGACATAAATCCTTTGATGACCTCAGTTTTGTTACATATCTTGTCTAAGGAAGGACAAACAGGCACAAACACCCTTCTCCTTGGGATGATGTTAGGGACCACTCACATGCTGGGTTTTTTTGCAACATCCAGAGCTTTACACTCTGTCCTAGGAACAATAATTTAGGCCCCAATACACACTTACAAAAACAATGCTTGGAAAAAGATCAGCACCAAACTTGGGATTTCTGATAAGTAAACTATGAAACAATGCTGATTATGGACGCTTAGCAACATTAGATGCAACCTGCCTCTGCACCCTTGAAAGTTATCACAGAATAGGCACAAGACAAGAGTATCACCCAGTACCTGACCTTGTGCTTTCCAGGCGATAAAAGACATGTGTTGCCATAGCCTGTCATTGTTGGCATAAAATTGTGTATCCATACTAATTAAATCAAAAATAATAATAATGATGTAAAGCCCAATAATTGTTTATTATAACTGTTGTCATATTCCATGCACATAATGTGAAGGTGATGCTCATCAGCATCAGCATTTGTTCTGTGCTGCTGCAGTCTGACTATATGGGACAGCCAGGCACACTGTACTGTACACAAGCAGTACAGTACATATACGTTAGTCTGGATTTACTGCTACAACCGATCACCTTCAGTAATGCCCCCCCCCCCCTTGGCAGTGATTGTTGGTATAGTCCGCTGAGATGCTTTTTGCTTTGGCCTGCAGAGCTGCTAAGTCAGCATCTTGACTCAGCTAGCCATGCAGGGCGGTGGGCTTGGCTCTGGCTAGAGGCTGTTACATAAGCCTTGCGGGGGCTTGGGGGTGGGAGGGAGGCATGCCAAGCACCTCTGGTGTGGGGGTGGGTAGTGGTGGGTGGGACAGGGAGAAAGGAGCAAAGGAATGGCAGGACAAGTGGGGGGATGGGAGCTATATGCAGTGGTGCAATGCAAAGCACATGCTTGGTACCTGCGGTGCTGAGACACAGAGCATGCTACACACCAGCGCAAACACACAGTTATGTAACATCATATGTAGTGGGACCATGAAAGATGTGCTGGTGGGGGCGCCTTTCAACACAGCTGAACAGACAGCTGCAGATCTGTCTACATGCTCCTCCTCTCACATGTATGAACAGCACAACATGGCCATACTCATAGCTTTCATATAAACTATGAAAGGAATAAGAGGCCTTGCGGGCGTTTTCTGCAAAGCAGCAACATGCTCACTATAAACATTATTTTGATTTATTATCACTCACACGTACAAAGACTTGACAAAGAGCCAAGCACCTGCACACAGATGATAATCTGACCAACAACAAGGACCAAAAAGGAGCAGTTGTAGAGGGGAGAATTTAGGGAGCTCGTCAGCTACAATGGCAGGAAGCCCTGGCAATGAGACAGCAAAATAACAGCACTAACTGCAATACATCAGTGCAGAGTCAGATACAGTCTGACAATGGAGAATTCCATCCGGCTGCAATGAAAATAGTTATAAAGGGCCGGAAGAGTTGGTGCGCAGATAAGCATGGTGTGACCTTCAGGGAGCAAAACAAGCACACGGGCCCTGTGGGAGATTTTCTGTTGTTGTGAAGAAGACGGGGCTTCCCGCTCCTTTTATTTCTTTTTTTTTATCCAAATGTAGAACAAATTACAATATGAACAAATTTACAAAGAGCCTGTGTTCAATAGTGCTGTACAAAGTGTAGAATGTAATCCCCTGATACAGTAAAACATAGTACAGCATTACATTACATTTATTTTGAAGGCCTTTCTCACAGGAGACATTTTGATGTAATGGCAAGAAAATGGCACTTTAATTGGAGTATGCAGGGCTGCATGTAAATGGGAATATCAGTAGAATATTTATTTTCACTTGACAAGTAAACAACTTAGTCGGAATCTTGTCTATTTTGGAGTAGGACCAAAAATGGAATATTTTGTGCGTGTAAACGTAGTCGGCGTCATGACCTGCTGGGACACTTGTATAGAACAGATCCATCGTTGATGTTATGCACTTGATATGATACAGGTGGGTATAACTGCATCGAGCTGAGCCATGAGCAACTGTGGCCATTCAAGCCACGCCAGCATGATGCAAATGTTCCACAGCACAGCGGAGCAAGGCAAAAACAAGCTGTTTAATTTGATGATGTGTCAGAGGTGTGCTGGTTCACACATAAACCACAGGAGAGCCTGTCAGCCACTGCTCTCCACTCACAGCTCACTGTGGTTAATTCTGCTATACCTCTCTGCACCATCTAAAACTGATCCGCTAACCACATAGCACCTAATTTTTCCATATCTTGTAGCACAGACCTGTTTCTATCGAAGACCAGCATCGCTAACTCTGTAACAGCTACTATGCACACATGCATTTCATGTGCCTGGTCTCATGCTGGACTCAAACCACCTGGTTGACCCCAACTGAATTTCTGGGCTTTCCCCTCTACTGGAATCATGCACCGGTGAATGATGTCAGTGGATTGTCTACGGTAAAAACAGAGACAGGAACCATGACCTGTTATAAGGCCACAGAGTATAATACTCATAATTCATTACTGTGACATTTAATCACTGGTAAATAGAAATGTGTTACATTCTTAACATCCAAATACTGATGCATCATCATACAGCAGTACTGTAACAAGTCTGGCATGGGCACTCATTTACAGTATTTCCCCCTGGGCCTAATCCTTATAGGTCAGCAGCACCAGCATCTGTCCTGTGTTGCTGCAGTCTGACTGTGTGGGACAGCTAGGCATACATTACTGGAGTACAGTACCAGGCCACACAGCTGAAACACCTTGTGACGTGGTTAATGTTGTGAAATGGTCGTGGCTAGGTTTAGGAAACAGAACTACTTGGTAAGGTTTTGAAAAAGGTCATGTTTTGTGTTTAAATAAGAAAGTTTGCTACCTAAGGTAACGTGACGTCTTGTCTCGAAGGTGATGTCGGTGCGCAAGGACCATACGTAAATTCCGTAACGTTACGTTAAAACAACACTGTCTTTTGGTTTCACACTGGACACAAACTGCAGTCTCCTGAATGAAAGTCCTGTGTTTGTTTGACCTACCTACCTCACTCTTTATACTACATTGGTTGCCCTCAGCGTCAGGTATTATGATGGAAGGCTTTACATTGGAATTAGTTGAAAGCCCGGAATATATTCTGGCCTTTGAGTAAATTGTTGGTGTGACAGAACAAGCCAATAAACAAATTAGCTGCTCAAGCAATACAAACATGAGTCTGGAGAACTGACCGGGGGGGGGGCGACATGCAGTAAAGGGCCACAGGCTGGAGTCGAACCCGGGCCGCTGCGGCAACAGTCTTGTACATGGGGCGCCTGCTCTACCACTAAGCCACTAACGCCCCAGCGGAAAACTTTCTGTTGCTGCCATCACCGGAGCCACTCCTCTCCCAGTGAACAGTCAGTTTGACATCTACTGGGTTAGCATGAGCTTGCACAGCAGCAGCTAACATCCAACACCAAGCAGCTAAACGGTCCCAACAACCTTAAACCAACACCGAAATGGCTTGACTTTGTCGTTAAATGTGTTAATAACCATTAGCTGAGTGATGCTAACAGGTAGCCCTATCACAATGTTTGTATGGGTGGACTCTCACCAACTGTTCCCACCATAGAGCTCCCACAGCACCAGCACCTGCATCCTACATCCGTCTGTTGTGCAGTGAAATGACGGAGTTGACAGTTCAATGTGCCATGATGCCACTAAAAGGTTAGCATGGCTGTAATGCACAGAACTCCATTCAAGTATCGAATTAAGTACTGTATTTTAATCAGTATCATTTTAAGGGTTCTAGTACTGGTATTATATTTTTTTAAACAATACCCAGCCCCAGCCCTTCGTCACTTACTGGACTTTCTGATGTCAAGTTCTCGGAATGTCTTGCTTAACTCAACATCTGAAGCTGGCTGAATCTCTCAAAGCAGAGTCAGCACATTTTTAATCAACATGTTGTCATTTCAGATCAACAACCTTCTTGCCGCTGCTACACAGCAGCTGCAAAGGAGTAAAAAAAAGGCACAGAGATCACTGATTGATAAATTGAACATTTATTTCCTGCAGAGATGCCCCGCAGATAGCCAGAGAGGGACAGCGTGAAAGCTCGCTCCCTGATCCCTGCAGGTTTACATAATGTGATGTCCAGCCACCACATGACCGCTGAGGATTGCCAGGGGATTACATAAGCGTGGACGACTTTGTAGATGGATAGACGGCTGAACTGTGTGACTGCTCAGCCCTCTGACTTCTGAACCCGACTTATCCACTTAGAGGTGCATTTGCAGAAATCAACCGACAGCTGATCTACATTTCAGTCATACTGTATAATCTCAGCCTTTCATTCTCTCTGAGTGATATCTAGAAATAGCCTCCCCCTGGATCCTCTGTCATCAAAGCACTGATGGTGGTAATCAAATTAAAGTTTTGTCACACAATCTGATGTGTTTGGTTAATGATACTTTTTCCTCTACAAGCAAAGGCACAAATGTTCCTCACTAAGGAGTGACAGATGCAGGGAGAGATAAGAGCGAGAGAGCCACATACAGATGGGCTGTGGGAGTTTACAGCACACACTCAGATATCAGAGAAACAAATTTGTTCCAATTCTGTTTGTTTTTTTTATCTCACATGTGACAAATCTGATGTTTTCCATTGCCTCATTTCCACTGCATGGTTTGTCTCTACTTGACACACTTTGTGTACCAGGTCCTCTCCTCTACTTCGTTTTACGCTGCGGCTTGTACCCCCTCAGTTTAGGCATATTCTCCACCGATTGCCTTCAACATCATCTTCAATGTGACACCTGCTGAATCGTTTCATCGGCAACCAAACTAAGGAACTTCTGCACTTTGCAAATTACGCAGCATTGTGTATGTAATGTACAGTGTAGATTTGCAGGCTGCCATTTTTTTTAAAACCTGGGTCAAGTGAATAGAAAACTTCGGTCACTATTGACGGTGGCTTAGCTATTTAAAAACAGCGTGTTTGCCCTGGCTGTCTCATGTCGCGTAAGTAATGATTCAAATGTAGTGGAAATGAGGCACAAGAAGCTGCACGGAGTCACACTGACCCCCCTTACACTTTGCATTAAAAATCATCTTGTATCCAGATTGTATTATTTAACCTGATTACATTTACACCTGGTATTAATGTGTCTCCAGTGGCCACACTGAGATTCAATAGAGATCCGATCCCTCTGTCCAGCTCAGACAACCTAACAGCTGCAGCCATTGCTTCATAAATCGGTAAATCCTCCAGTTGCAATATGAATTGCCAAGTTTTGCTTGTTTGTCGTACCAATAGACACTTCACCTAAGGAAGGGCTAATAGTCTCATCTTGTCTCCATCCACGAGTGTCTTTAATATCCATAAGTTATCTTCCTACTTTCTTGCTAGCAACTTGGCTCTCCAACTGGCTGTATGCAGCTAAAGTGCTGGTTTGGAACAGTCCCGGACGATTACATATCTCCATACATTCAAAACACAATTTGTCTGTGCTGTAATAAAACTAAGTTCATTAAGTGGTTCAGCTAATACAGTTGTCTTTATTTTAATAAGCAAAAGCTTCACTGGGAATCACAAAACAATATAAAGTAAATAAATAGCAGTGGGTCAAAAGCTAGATGCATTGGTCCAGCTGGTCTGTGAGGGAAGGTATGAATCTACTCAACCATTATCACATTACATTCGTGTGACTCAGACAACCTGAGCCTGATATTTCTATCAGTTCTTACAAACAGTCCAAGGGTGTGTCACTGTCTAAATCTGCCCATATGCAGTGTTGGGGGGTAGCTAAGCTGCAGTTAGCAATTCCACTATTTTAACTGCATTACCTAGTAGTGTTTGGGTAGTGTAGCTATTTTTAACAATGACGGCACTAACATTTCTAGGAGCAAGATATTTTTCCACTTAGTGGAGGGGATGTGAACGTGCAACCATTTTGATTT
The DNA here is from genome assembly GCF_006386435.1 of Epinephelus moara. Taxonomy (NCBI): domain Eukaryota; kingdom Metazoa; phylum Chordata; class Actinopteri; order Perciformes; family Serranidae; genus Epinephelus; species Epinephelus moara. Next base: position 9,172,870 of record NC_065517.1, on the reverse strand, counting down.
AATTCCTGCCAATCTGCCATCTTAACCGATATTTCAAGACACACAATGAGGAGCCCTGTGTTCTGGCTCCAGCCTGACTCTCAGCTGCACAGAATGAAATGTCCCTTGAACCAAAGCACTGTGGGAAAACTAAGGTGGAGAGAATCTCACAGGAACCATCAGAGTGCTGCAGCCAGGTTAAAGGGTAGACAAGAGTCAGACAACATTCAGAGTTCAGGACGTTCTGTTCTTCAGGTTTTACAATCAAACTCCTCCAGACAATCAAACTCATAATAATAATACACCCCACTCAGACATAACAGCCCCTGCACTGAAATAACACAGCTCTGCTGTTGGGAGAGTTCACTGTGGTAGAGAGACAAGGTGCACCGTAACAGAATAATCTCTGTTTGGACTGTCAAGGTGAAAGATATCAACAGAATTCAAACACAGTGTTTTCATTTTTAATTCTGTTTAGAGAATGTGGGCTAATTATTTATTTTGTTTGCTTACCATCACTTTTTTATGTAAATGCCTGATTTGCACACATACTTAAAGAAGCTAACATTAGCATAAGTAGCAGCTAGGAGAGAAGCTGACCAGCTTTGTGTTAAATTATTATAATGTTATCATTAATCAGCTTTATTTAACAACTGAACACCGAGGCAACTTAACTATGGCAGTACAAATCCTTGGAATACTTCTAAGTATGTGAAGATTCCAAAATAAATTTTTTTTTACATCTTTTTTGCTAAATGAGCGTACTAGTTAACTTGTGAGCTAGCTCTTGAGAGCAGTTAAAGTTGATATTAGGACAAGCAAGGGACAAGTTTCTGAAGGTAGGTTTTTGTGTTTGGACACAGGTTTCATGTAGAAAAATCTACTGACAGTTTCAATTGCAGTTAAGTTACAAAAATCTTGAAACTTCTACCTTTTAAATCTTAAAGTAATACCTTACCCCCAAATGTCTATTTGTACATCAATTACTCACACTATGTTCCCTTGTATTTATGAAGAAAATTTGCCTCTGGTGAACAAAGAATCCAAAAAACTGAGAAAATTCCTGATGAATTGAAGTCATAAGGGTCCGCGTTTTAAACCAGAAAAACTATATCAAAACATCTGTTTACAAACTCTGCCACAAACTCTTTTGCAGTGTAATTCAAGTCTCAATGACCCAGTCATATGCTTAGTACTTGCTCAACACATGGATTTTTGCTTTAAATATCTAAAACTAAACTGAAAGTGAAACTTATCTGTGCTCTCTTCAAAGCCAGACTCCATTAACAAAAACAGCAGTTTTACCTCTCTGAACACAGGAGCTGCTCGTCTACCGCTGCCTCAATCAGTTAGTTAGTTTGTATTATTGTCTGACTTTGGTGAATCTGAGCTGATCCTTTAGAAGATCATAGTCACACAATAACAAAAACAGTCTACCATTAGAGGCAGAGGTAGACCAGCAGCGCCCCTGTTTAGTGAGGTAAAATGACTGTTTTTGTCAATGGAGTCTGGCTTTAAAGAGAGCATAGATTAGTTTCACTTTCAGTTCAGTTCCCCATCAGAAAAGGCTGTTTTAGAAGTACTGAGCATACGACTGGATAAATGAGACTTGGATTATACTGCATGAGTTTGCAAATGAATGTTTGGATATAGTTTTGCTGTTGTTACACATGGACCCCTATGACTTCAAGAATCAAGAATTTTCTCTTTTTGTAGATTCATCATTCACTGTGGACACATACAAATGAAAAAAGTCTTCTTCATGAATTCAACATAACATGGGGTGAGTAACTGATATACAAATTGTCATTGGAAGGAAGAACTATTCCTTTAAAATTGTTACACCAAAAAATGTAATTACTTCCCCAGAGTTCTGTTATTTTTTAGGTTTCCTTTTCAATGCCTGATTGTTGTATTTTTAGTTCTTTTTATCTCCATTTATCTGTCCATTGCCTGAACATGTGTCACGACAGCGCACATGGCTGCTAGGGGGAAACTTCTGCCTCTCCTGGGTAACAGTATTTCTGTGACGTTATTAGCGGTGTCCCTTTTGGAAACCGCTCCAGGATGAAGTGTGTGCTGAAGCTGGCGGGTCTGTAAAGGGAAACTGGAGCAATGAAGCTAATATAGCGGCTCACCAGATCCCTGTGGAGCACCCAGTTGGCATGGAGGTAATGGATCCCATCCAGAATCTGATACAGGAGAGACTTCACCATCCCTCGGGGCAGCTGCATGGGCTTCTTGTTGGCCTTAGAGGCACGGTGGAACTTGATGATGTGCTACGAGGCAGAGAAAAGGTTTCACCTCAGCTGTGTCTTGTCAGTTCTGACCGTATAGCTACAACATTCACTAGAAAAGAGCTTCTCCACATCTTGTTGATGCCTTGTAAAGAAGGCAAACTATAATACTGCATGTTGTAAATTTATTGTGCAACCTTATTGGCAGCTAGTGGTACAGAAAAGGTTTTCTGAGTATACAGTATACCAGGGTGGAAAATCAACACTAGCAGACACTTTGGCAGGCCAACATTTTTCGATAAAACAGCATTTCCATGTCCTGGCTGGTGTGTTTGGTAAATTTGACACATTTAGTATGACAGATGGCAAAAATATAGATGATGGCTGATGTTGCCTGGCCAACATGGTATACTGTAAAGAAAATATTTCTATTATCAAGGAATACATGATAATGTCAAACCAGCGAAAATACATTTATCTTCATGGATATTCAATAATATGGAAAAGGTTCTAATCTTGCTCTTTTCTCATGTTACATTGAACACATTTAGAAATGTCTTTGTTTCACATTTGAGCCTGCAGTTAGGCAATTTCAGGAAGCCATTGGCTGTTAGTCTGACAATGATTTAACCCTCTGGGGACAATGACCAATATTTTGGATGTTCCGACGTAGCCAGTGAGTATTTGGGCCAAGACTTCCTCTTCTGGGCACTGCTCGTTATTTACAGTTTGATTAGTAACTTGAGACAGGTCCAGACCGAATTTCGGATAATCTCAATCATCAGCTATCTGTATATGAATGCAGATAAATTAGAAAAAAAGATCATAAAAAGCTAAATTGTCATCATATGATAGGGAATGTGCTCTGATACTGCATTTCAGCTCATGCATTCTACCTCTTTTGTTCTCCACATAGACTATTTACTTGCAGGCACCCAAGCCCCCTCAAAAGTGATTGGTCAATAATACTTGGACTACAAATGACATCCGTTGCCTACAGATTCTGCATTCATATGCAGATATACGTTTATAGAGATTAACAGTTAGGTAGATCACCTGAAAGTACAGCACATACTATGTTTGCATGCTAAGGCCCAATCCCATTTCATATTCTTACCCATACCCCTCATTCTCAAGGGCCACCTTGCCCCTTGGAACAGAGTTACAAGAGGTAGTGGTTGAAAACTTCCTCTATGAAATGGGACAACCCTTCAAGAACCTGATACCTCACAGGTATGCTGGCATTTAGACATGACAAGTGTTATCGGACATTGCAAAATGCCGTCTTCAGCTATATATATATTAGCAGGCCACTAGCCATGCTCTGTAGACTAATGTTAGCAACCTGTGGTCCTTCCCTGCCAGTCTGCACTTATATTACAGGAGCAGTAACAGGCACAGCAACTCGCTGCTGGACTTAAGTTCGATTTCATGTGTCATATGCCATCAAACGCGAATCAGTGCGATATGGAAATATATCAAAATATGGAACCGTCGTGCACAAATCAGCATTAAGAATGTAAAAGTCAGAAGATAGCTACTTAGCTAGCTAGCAAGACTTTGGCATACTAGCATTTTTTTGTCATGCTTGTTATAAAGGAAAGGACCATAATACATTGAAACAACTTTAAGCGAAGATAATATGGAGGTTATTGTCATTTTTAAATCTTAATTAGCAAAGAAAAAACATTTCTGTCATTGCTTGTACAGTCATCTTGCTGTCGATTTTTTATTCATGTAGCCCTAACACTTCGCCCTACACCTCTATCTGAACGAGACTCAGGGTATCCTACCCCAAGATGTGAATGCGCAAAACGGAGGGGCTAAGTTGTAGGGGCAAGAGGTGTAATAGGATTGAGCCTAGGTTTAAATAAACTGCACAACCAGTGCCGACAATATACAAGTAAATAAAAGGTAAATGTGTGTCAGCCACATAAAATGATATTGCCAAATAAGTCATCTGAACATCAGGAAACCTAATCTGTGAAAGAGCCGTTAAGTTTGCTGCCAGTTATAGTGAGAGAGAAACATGTGACACAGTAAATTTACACATGTATTTTGGTAATATCACGTTACATCATGTACACACGTGTTGTTGCATGTAGCAACAGTCCATGTGGCACATAGAGACTCACCCAGAGGTCATGTTCGGCATAGTCGAAGAGGAGCCAAACCTTTCTGTCACTGTGGGACAGGAACACTTTCTGCAGGGCAATCACATTTGGGTGTTTCAGTTCTCGTAACAGCTGAAAGACACAACAAAAATGTGTAAATAATTGAAAAACAAGACATGTGACAAATTCATTTAATGCCCGCTTTGTGAGAAAGCTTAGCACAACATGTTTTTTTGAAATATGTCCTCATGTGACACTGATGTCATAAAAACCCAGACTGGCACAACATAAATAGATCAGTATTCTTTTAACTGCCAGAAAACAGGACAAAGTGCAAATTCATTTGGTGTGGTGGCTTGTAAAAAGCAGCTCAAGTAAGGTTTAATGTCAAATTTACAGAATAATATATGTACAAACTTTACCCCAAGGCTTTCCGATACAAACAAGTTTAAAAACTTTGCTGCACATGAGCACAAGCCATGTCTACTGTTCTCAAACACAAATGTATTCAGATTAGTCAAGCACATTCCCTCGAAAGTAATCCTGTGTTGCAGCCAGAAATGACAAAGAATAATGAGATGGTTAATGAAAAACATGCCAATTGGAGGCTCTTCTGCAAAACCCCTTAGAGTATTCTCAATGACTTCATTTACAGCATGGGTACATGTTACACATGAAAGACAGAGAGTAATTAATATCTAAAATGAGACATCAAACAGCTGATGAATGTCTCATTCAATATGCCAGTATTTCCGGGATGTAAGTAGCCTGGAAATCCAGACTCAAATGCAAATTTGAATTTGCTAGGGGCGGGGCATCTGGATTTCCAGGTTAGGATGTTAGTACTTTGCATATATATATATATATATATATATGTGTGTGTGTGTGTGTGTGTGTGTGTGTGCATATGTATATCACTGTTAACAATTCAAACATGTTTGACATCCTGAATGAAAACTGATGAAACTGATTAATTTCAACAGGAACAGAGGTGTTGCTGTCCCAAGAGGGGCGTGCCTCACAGTTTGAAAACCTCCAGCATCACAAACAGAATTTAAGGCCCTGTCTTCAGAGTACACAGATATTTTTGAGAACGTATGGTTTTCCCCTACGACAAAAAAAAAAAAAAAAAAACTATTCTAAAAATCATTTTACAAAATATATCTTTCCATAGTAGAATGCAAAAATGATCCCAAACGACAGCTGGTCCAGTGAGTATTGTCAACAACATGTTAAATACTAGAGAAGAAGATTCGTCTGGGACTGATCCAAAACTGTCGTTTCTGGTGAACTTCAAACAGTGGACACGGAAGTGGAACAAATAAAATTGGGTGCATCAGAAGCCTCTGTTTGTCCTTTTGAAAAATCTGCACCTCAAAAGGTGTTTTCAAAGATCTCAATGTTAGTGACCTAAAACTTGTAGACAGGGCCCAAAAATTTGCATTCAACACAATATCTTAATGACTAACAACAGAATCCCTGTCGGCTGTACTTAATGCTTTGCCTGGGTCCAGACCTTGGGATCTACCCACTCCAAAGCACTGACTGAGGCCATGTTTACATGAAAACGATCCACTGAAAGCAGAATCATTTCTCATTTCCGTTTTGAAAAAAGTTGCGCGTTTAGACGACAATGTTTTGGTAACAATCACCGTGCACATGGATCCGCAAAAATGACCAAAAACGCTGCAGTATACATGCCAGGCCAGTAGTTGGCAGTGTGACGCTTACGCTTCCTTCTACAGAGCTGCGATGTATAAACAAACAAAATGGCAACCGCACGAACGTTTGTCTGGATGGATGACGAGGTGGAGTTGCTACAGTAAATCTACACTACGATGGGGAAGCGTTGATAAATTCAGCAGGGTGAGCAGCACAAACAGAGCTCGGGAGTCCGCCATTGTTGTTGTGATGGTCGACTTTCTCGCGCATGCCTAGTGACTGGAAGCGTAATGCGCATGTGCGAAAAGTCTCTGTTTTCAGAGGAACTGCATATTGGAAGTTTACATGACAACGGAGACGGTGCCGTTTCCAAAAAATTGCACTCTGGAACCCGTTTTCAAAACGTTGCGTTTTCAGGCACCCAAAACGCTGCTGTCGTGTAAACGATCGGCCAAAACGCGACTAAAGTTTACCGTTTTCAGTTGAAATCATTGTCGTATAAACGGGACCTGATTCGTCTGGCATGAAACAGCGGTTTCTTTGTTGAAATTAAAAACACGAATGAGTGCCACAAGGGACTAATGATTAGCCAATCAGCACCACAGGCGGGATAAACACCATCGTCAAGCGCTGTCAAACCCTGCACCGGAACCAATGAGGAGGAATGACAGCAATGTCAAGTGCCGTAGACAAGATAGACTCGGCTATCAAGGCTATGCTGAATCGATAAGACTTCTCAACATCACCCAAGATTGTTGTTTGGCCTACCAAAACAGGTAGGATGGCATGGCTACCCATCACTGTGGATTTAAAATGACGTTAGCTTCAGGAAGATACGTTGGTCTCTGGTAATTGGCTGGAGGAAAAAAAATATCCCCCTCCCCAACGAAAATTGGTTAGAGTGGACGCAATGTCAGACTGAAGATAGAAACAGAGTGTAATGAGTTTATAATTCTGTCTGATGTCAGGCAGCTTAATGCTAACAAATCTAATATGGCTAATATGGTACACTAACGCGCTATACTATGAAATGCTAAGAAATTAAGGAATTAGATCAAATACAAGACTGATTTACATTTCATATACATGTCCTTACCAACTTACTTACAATGCACACAATGCAAGACTTCAAGCTTTAATTGTAAAGTAGCATTTCATATTGATTGGTTATTATATAATGCCAGTGAACACCATATGTAGGGGAAACAATACAATGTGATTCCAATGCAACTATCCCAGTCACATAAATGCAGCAAATACGTGTCCTAATTCAAAATGATTTTAATCCATTGTATCAGCTTCAAGGGAGCAGTATGGAAACTTGTACTGTTGTCTTTTCATTTATCAGTGTGTCCCTGGCTTTAGCAGCAGCTGAAGGCCAAATGGAAGTTAGCAGTGAGACAGCTGCATAATGGAGGACTTTCCATCCTGGCTAATGCTGCACACTGTGCTGCATCATTCAAGCAGAGCCTCTTTCTCTGTCTCTGTAACTGGTTCATTAGTTTCACCCACTCCCATTCACACAGTGCCATTTGCTGACCCACCACAGACTATCCATAATCGATCATGCCCTTTAGACAGGCCTCCATGTCTGCAGGGTGTTTCAGTCGGGAGCAACACAGAGCTGAAACAATCTACTGTGAACCCCCCCGCTGATGAATTATTTACTTATACAGGCTGTCATGACTCTTACTGTACGTCACCTACAGTGAGATGCACCATCCATTCTGACTCCCATGTGGTTGTTCCCCATTCTGCTGTCACATTTGGTGTCTGATTTCAGTTTCTTTGTGAAACAGTAACACTGACGGAGAACTGACTGACAAAAGGATCCGCAGTGAAACACAACAACACAAGCCTGCCAGAAGTGGTTTTGGCAACAAATATCAATATGAACCTGCAGCTTGATGATGCTTATATACTCAAAGAGTAACTAAAGCTGTTTAATTATCTTAAGGTCTTGAAACTAGGTCAGAAACTCAAAGCGAAAGGCTCTAATTTCAGAGAATCCACTGACACAAATCTTAAGTAACATGCTCTCTTACTCACACACAGGGCTCTAAAGCATAACTGTTTAATCTAGTAATGTTTTATATAATTTTATCCAACTCCCGCTGAGACTTCAAAACAAATGGTTCAAGTAAATGGTGATACTAATCATAATAAAGTTCTGGGCTACATTCAGAAAGACAACGCTAATCCGATATACCTGTATGAAGAAACTAGCCGCCAGTAAGGGGATCAGTTGGATTGCCAGAAATTGGCTGAATTTCAATCTACAGTGCAGATCCACATGCCCACAATGCCATGTAGGGATAAAATATGGGAATCACATGTTGTCCTAAATAATATGGTCACTAATGGCACCTTACAGAGGAGAATATGTTCAAAAGCGGACTTTTTTCCTGGTGTGGACTTGAGTGGACTCAGTGGTTTTAAGCTTTCTCAACTTTTCTGCGACAATGTACCTACTTTACCTTTACAGCTGTCACTGAAATGCTTTCTTTGTGCCATGACACATTTGACATTAAAATCAAAAGGTTGAGGTATCCTGAGCAAAAATTAACATCAGTCTGGAACAAATCCCCAAAGTTAATTTGTCACTTTAGTTAGTAACTTGGCTGATGATAACCCCAGACTAACTGGGAGTGACGCAAGTATGCTGCAGAGAGAAGAAACATTTGTCCAGAGGAATCCTGCTTGAGCACACCAGTTGGGTTTCATCCAAATGTCGCTGAAATTTTAACCAAATTTTTCAGATAACTGACAAAAGAAAATGCCAAATGACGTGGTTTCCCATCCACTACTGTTATGCAATATTGGCAGTTGGTTCATCCAGGCAAGAAGACGGTGGTGCTAATTTTCCAGTCAGCTGCCAAAATACTACCGCAGAAGAAAATGGTGCAACGAAATGACGTAATTCAAAGTCAGACCTCAAATGAAGGAAAACAATGGATGCATAATAACAGAGATCACAATGGACGATAGAGAGTTTTGAACAACTAACATTACAGCTAGTTGCTCTTGGAAGAGAACAGCCCTGTCTGCATACCTGAGTGTGTTAAAAGCCATTTAGAGACGATGAAGAGAGCTTGCAGTGGCCTATGCAATTATGGTGATGTTACAACATGATTTATTCTGTTAATCTGTTTCTATTGCACTTAGTGGCATTTACCTTTTATCGATATGCCAACTTCTCCACCTCCCCCAAGCGTAAAATTTTTTTGCAATATTTTGAGTTTTTTCAAATCTTTGGCATTTCCACTAAAACATTAAAAAGAGGTGGATGGAAATGCACCTATTGTCTGACATCTAAAACAACAGAAAATCTTTTATTCTATCAAATTGTAGTAACTCTACTGACATGGCTCTAAGGACACAACAGTCTACTTTTTCTTGCTAGATTCGAGACTGACCTTTCATCTATCAGCAAACACAGGAACCCAAATGCCTTGAGAGTTATGCCAATGACCGAGACAGTCACTGTGTATAACCCTTTTAGTGTTCCCTGCATCAAAGTTGATCGCATTTCCTGAAAGACCAAATATTGACAGTGTCTTATCAGTGCAATCACTGAAAACCTGCGTTGGTTTTACTGACTTCTACCCAGGATGCAGAATCTTAATGTGGAAAGAACCTTTAGATTACATCATTTTAAACAGACCCGAGCGCCAAGACCCAGAGCACTCTGATGATCTAATAAAGATGAGCATAGTGCACTACATCAATTGTGATAACTGGGTCAATTGTGCAGCAAAAACACTATAATTCTGTAATGCTGCGGCCACAAGGCAGCCTCAGCATGGGAAGTGACAGGGCGAGGGACAAACTGAGGGGAATAATGCAGGAATTGAACGTGGGCTGATTTAGCCTCTGGATGGGAAATGAGGTTTGTGTTTCATCACAACCTTAATCCACAGGCTATAATGGAGCATTGTAGTAATGAGCCCTGGGCTTAGGGCTTGTACACACCCAGTGCTATGGCACCACTTTCAACCCTGAGGGCCGTGCGCTGGATGAGACTGACCCGCTGAGACCTCATCTGACCACTAAATCTATGTGGCACTAATGCTATTTTCACAAACAAACACAGCGTTTGATGCATCAACATGTGTTTAACCTTATTATACTAGTGCTTGAACCGTAATGGGTTAATTGCTAGTCTGCCACAGAGGTATCAATCACTGCTATTATTCCAAAGCTAGTTTATTTGCTTAAACAATTACCTGACTTAGTCTACAGTTCTGTTCAGTTATCTCTTACACTGAGGAGTGTCAGTCACTGTCAACTAGTGAGTAAGATCCTAAACTACCATTATATTCTGTCAAAACTCAAAACTGAATCGTAATAATATTGTTTACAGAACAAGTCTGATGATAGTCTCTAGGTTTTATTGTCACCAATTCCAATGAAAAGACCCAAAGCCAGCAGTGTATTGTGTTTGTTTCAAAGGCTGATATATCTGCTTCCTCTGTGCCACAGAGCTCCATTGTTGTTAAAATCACATTATGAGCCACACTGTTACACTGGGGAACATGTTCCTTCATTGCCATGAACAAGGGCTGCAACTAACCATTAACTTCATTATTCATTCACCTGCTGATTTTTTTTCTCAATTGATTGATTAATCAATCAGTTTGTCAATAAAATGTCAGGAAACTGAAGAAAAGTCCATCACAGTTTCTCAGAGCCCAAGGTGACAACTTCAAATGTTGTGTTTTGTCAGTCAACAGTCCATAACCCAAATGTATTCAGTTTACAATCATATATGATGAAGAGAAACAGAAAATCCTCACACTGTAAAAACTGGAAGCAAAGAACATTTGGCCTTTTTGCTCATAAAATGACCAAAAAAAATGTAAAAGATTATCAGAATTGTTGCTGATTATTTTTCTGTTGATCGACTAATAAATTACCTTACTTTTTCAGCTCTATCATAAATACTCACTGTATTTGTAATATTTGTTATTCTAACATAAGAAGTTATTAGGTTAAGTAGTTACATGGTTGATTTTTTGTCTTTTTTAATGTTTTATTGTTGATATTTCCTACTTAGTTGAGTTGTGGGAAAAAAAAGGTCCAGTCATGAATGACAAAATACACTTTGAATCTATACTTACATTTACTTATATTTATAGGGTCTTTATTTGAGAAATTGACTGGATACTGCTGCTCCACTTCCTGCCTGGCTTGATTTGCTCTGTGCAACGCAGCGCAATTTTTATTTTTGGTGGAGAAGAGCACAGAGCAGCTACTGGGATACTTCTGAAATTCTGAAATGCACTGCTGCACGTCTAGTGGAATCACGAGCAATGTCTAAAGTGGCTGCCCGGTGGGGTCCAGGGGTAAGAGAAAACCTTGCTGCTCTTCCTGACCTCAAGCCTCAGCCACAATAACTAGGAACAGGCAAGAATCTGCATGATAGAATAGTTGTGAAGACACATTTTCTACGACGAACCCAAGAAACGCAACAGCAGAGTCAGAGAACAAAAAGTAAACATGCATGTAAACAATGCAGACAACAAGCAAACAACACAAGCCGTGCTAACGTCTAAGAAAAACATGAAAAACCTGCTCTCAACGAGTTTGTTAGATCTCAAGGCCATTTGCTGAGTAACACTAAGCGTACAAAGAAACTTTGTTTGTACACAAGAAGCTGCCACAGGGTCACCTTGAAGAAAGACCAACAAAAAGGGAAGAGGCATAGAGAGGTTTTTATTGTGTTCACACAGCCTCCAGCCTAACAGTCCAACTGAGAAAGGTCAGACATGGGCTATTATTATTGGCATGGGTACATGTGGGTGACAAATCACAATTGTTCTGCTCATCTAGGTATGTTGCTGTAAAGAGTAAGCAAGCAGCTGATAATGTAAACAATACCAGCTCAAACACCATGGCAGTGATTCAATGACAAAGCTGTTTCCCCGTGTTGTTAATACTGACACACCACTTCACTGCCTGGAGACACATAATAGCGGCCAAGCAGCATGATTATCTGAAGCCATGACGCATTACTGTGCGCAAAACATATACTTATCTCAGCTGTTAATAAATACATTTTTACAGGGTCTTACATTGTTAATTTTGATGTTTGCAAGCTGCTGGTATAATAACATAAAACAATAAAACCAAGTCCTGGGAAAATGCTACTATGAGCCATAATCACACATCTGTAATCCAGCCTTAGCCACAGAAAGCCCCGTGTCCTGTGGGAAAATGTTCCATGTACAGAAAATGTTCTGACTCACTTTTTGGGGGCTATTAGTTAAAGGCCATTTGGGCCATTCTTCAGACTGGTGAGAGTCATCATCATATTGGACTGTTGCAAAAAGATCATCAAAGAGGTAAAACACTGAGGATCCAAAACTGTACACCACTTACTACAGCATCAATATGTTTAAATCTGTGGTAAATGAGACAAAAGAGAAGAACACAAGCATGGCAGGAATAAAAGAAAGGGCTGTTTGTCCCTCTTCTGAGTAAAATAGGTCACGTTTTTGTAAAGGCCTCAGAGAGAAAGCACTCACTGGACAGGATCCAAATACTCACAGCTAAGCCAGATTCTGGCCAGACCAGCCAGTCCACCTTTAAAGAGCCTTCTCAAGACCCAAATGTGTTTTCAGGTCACTGACCATCACATCACACTTGCAGGCAATTCCTGGAATTCAAACTGCGGCTGGGATCGGAAAGAAGGCATCTAGCAAAAATGGTTTTGAATCTCTGGTTAAAGTTGACTGTCGACTTAATAGCAGAGGCCGCAATTCAAGCATGTCACCATTTACACAACTTCTTCCTTCACTGTGTTCAACATGCTTTCTAGTATGCTACCCAGAATGCGTTTGTCACATTTCTTTTCCCAAAAAACAATTTTCTAATGATTATTATGACAAGAAGACTGAGACAAAATGAAAAGTAACCTTTGAAAACGAAAGCTGTAATGAAATGTAGAGTCTGGGGCGGGGCTGTTCAGCATGGAGGTAGCTGAGCCAACAGCTAGCAGCTAACGGTGATACAGTAACTCCATAAACAGTGCTTACAACAGTGCTGACACAGCTAACAGTGTTAACCAGGGGGGAATTGGAGTTAAAACTGTATCACTGATCTGCAAAAATCTCTCTTATCTCAAAGCTGATCTAGCTGCTTGTCCTCTTGCATTCATAAGCAGCATCTTGTATTTTATGTATATACAATAATGTTAGCTAATGTTAGTGAGATTTATGGACTTAATGCAATCACAATCCACAAAAGCATAAACAAACTACAGATGTAACGTCAAGATAACTCTCGGCAGCAATGTGTCATGATTACAGGTTATCAGACGGAATAAATGAAGGTGCCCAATGGCTCTGAACTCTCTAAATCTGCCTCTAGATGTTCATTAAAGGAAGATTATTAGATAAATGTTATCCTTCATACATCCTTAGTTGCCAAAATAAAATGTCCACCAATATTTTACATTCGTATGTTTCATACATTTGACAACAAAATTGGGTATTTTTAACCAGAGTTCAGGCATTTCTAACTGTGTTTGTAGCAACAAAAACAGATATTTTTTAACCAGAGTTCTGTGCATTTCCAGCCTTGTTTTATTGCAACAAAAAACAGGTATTTTTAACCAGAGTTCAGGGATTTCCAACCATGTTTGTAACAACAAAATTGGGCATTTTTTACCAGAGTTCAGGCATTTCCAGCTGTGTTTGTAGCGACAAAATTGGGAATATTTTTAACCAGAGTTCAGGCATTTCCAGCTGTGTTTGTAGCGATAAAATTGGGAATATTTTTAACCAGAGTTCAGGCATTTCCAGCTGTGTCTGTAGCAACAACAACAGTTATCTTTTGACCAGAGTTCAGGACATTCCTATCCATGATTGTAGGGACCAAATCGTGTATTGTAAGCCAAGATACGTTTTTGTTTTTTTTTTGTACCTAAACCTAACTACATATTAACCACAGCTGTCACAATATATAATTGAAAACTAAAATGTTACAACATATCTGCTACATACGCAATGTATAAATGTAATACATCCATGGTTTGCAGAAATGTACAATGTCAACATTTATTCTGGTAATGTGGTTGTTTTAGCTACTAGTTGCTCGTCTCAACTCCAACAAAGAAGGTGAACAGTATTTTAGTGAACGAGTGGGCGAATACAGCTTCTTGATGATCACGCTATGTTGCAATGGAGAGCACAGGTAGCTGCAATGATGCCAAGTGAGCAAGAACAACAAAGAGCGAGTCACTATGTTCAAACACCCAAAATCTGCAATTGACAACGGTGCCACCTTGCAACAGTTCTGAGCTGCACAGACATTCAAACGTAGAGAGAAACACAGGACACAGGGTGAAGTTCAAAAAGGCAAAATCTTAACTTGAGAGCCAGGCAGTCACAGAGATAGCCAACCCAATCAGAACAAACAAGACCAGACAAAGACCAGGCAAAATCAAAAAACCAAGGAACCAAGCAAAGTCCAAAAACCATAGAAACAAACACTGGGAATTGCTGGAAAGCAATGAACACACAGAGTGGAACAAAGACAATCTGGCAGAGGAAAAGAAAATTTAGAAAGAATATAAATGGGATGGGAAGATGGCAAACTCAGGGGTAGGTGATAAATGACGGCAGGTGGAAACACACAAGGCTAAGTACTGAAACAACAGATGTTAGTGTTAAAAAGAAACGCTAATACTAAACTAAACCTAAATCAGGGACCACAAATTTGTTTGAAGGGCTCTGAAAAACAACACTGAATAACCTGTGTAGGTTACATCTCGGGGTTTAGAGTCGTCTTAACAACACATCAGACTAGCAGAGGGATGAGGTTTATGGGGAAAGAAAACCCAAAAGAAAAACAGCGCTGCCCAGGATCATAATGCTCCTCAGGACTGATTAATGGCCTCCCTCTTATGTGGCTGGCGAGCAGCAAGTCGACAAACCCACTGCAGGCTGCTCTGTGCAGGGCTCTGCCTGCCACTGCAGCTCTGTCTGCGAGGGGGAACATGCACGCCAAGCCTTATCTCTCCTGAATGCACAAAGTGACGGCCACTGGCACAGCGAGACATCAGCGCAGTAGCAGCAGCAGCCATTTGGTGTTATTTACACACAAATACAGCTGACTAGGCTGTCTTTGATGGACTGCGTGCTGCAGCTTCACGGCCAACAAGGTTTAGTGCAGTATTCATCAGAATGAATACAATGTTGCATCAGATCGGAGGCACATTGTAGTTACATTTATTTTACTGCAACAACAGCTGTAGCAGATTCACTACTGTATCATTCCCTGGATTTATATTTTGTTAGAAGCATCTCGATCAAAAAATGGCTAGAAAAAACTCTTCCATTCAATGGTCACCGAGACATCAGCAATAATTTGATGCCTTGCTACCATGTGTTCAAACTGTTCAACCTACAGCCTCGACAAATACAACTAAAACATGTTGCTGTTTGCACAGTGATCAGCACGGAGGGGAAGACAGGCAGACAGGAAACACAGGCTGCTGTATGGAGACTGAGGCAGAAAATATGAGGCAGGACTGTAATTTCATGTTTCTACCTTTGAGGTGAAAGGACCATTCAGCCAATTTATTACTGTGTAATTTTCTTGCAGCAGATCATTATTACTGAGGGAGTGACTGCACACTTCTCTTCACGAGGAAAAAGGCTATAATAACAAAATAATGCTTCATACTGTATCTGCCCACATGTGCTGCTATGGCAGAGGAGAAGAAAGGGAATATTTATGAAGTCAGAACATTTAGCTAAACAAAAGCCATTGTGACTGACGGGGAAAACAAGACTCAGTTCATGGGAATCATAAAATTTGTAAACAATGTTTCGATTCACGAAGGTCAAACTTGATGGAGCGAACAGATGTGAAACAGGAGCAGGTGGGTGAATGGCGTTCAACAATAATAATTAAACCACTGGAGAATTTCTGGGCCCCTTGATGAAAAGGGGAGACGTGAATTAAGACAATTTCATATTTATGTCTTTCAACAGAAATGTATTGTGGTGACACAATGTTATCTAGTAATTCAATGATGATTCCAGTTTTAAATAGGGTTTTATTTTTATAGTTTCGCCATCATTGCTACAGAGGCATGACCCAATTATAACAAACTGACATTCATTTAAAAAACACAAACTATGGTACAGCATCTTATTTGTCATGAGATTCACTATCTGCTGATCCTGAGATAATTTCTTAAAATGAATGTTCATGATAACAATATGCCCATATCACTAAGCCCTACCCTGAATTAATCATTTTTTACAAGTAGTTGCCAGTTTATTAGGAACACCTACCTAAAAGCTAACGCGGTCGTATACTACTAGTCTAATACTTTACTCATTACGGTTGATTGCTGAGATGTAGGAACACGTCGACATTGTTAAAAAGAGGTATGAGACAAACCCTTGAGGTTAACTTAACTTATTTTAAAGAAAAAACAAAGGCAAACTTATTATCCAAACTGCAAACATTCATCACAGTGTAAAGGAAACTTTTAGGAGGCCACTAAGACCTGCAAGGCCAAGGTTAGGCTACATGACGCAACACTGCTGCTAGCAAGCTAATCTGCCAGCATCAGTGTAAAGGAAACTTTTAGGAGGCCACTAAGACCTGCAAGGCCAAGGTTAGGCTACATGGTGCAACACTGCTGCTAGCAAGCTAATCTGCCAGCATCTTTAGTCCCAGCTACAGCTACTTTTCTTTTATACTTTTCTTGTATATCACGCTGGGTTTTCATTTAAAGAAATGTACATTTAAGTTGGAAATGATCATTAAAATTGATTTTTAATGTCTTTTTACTATAGCCTAGTAGCATTTAAACAGAAATTAACTGGGTGTCAGACCTTGGCATGACATAAGCATACCAAAACCATATTTTCGCCAAGCTAGCAGCACTGCTAGCGACCTGATCTGCGAGCATGTTTATTGCTCGCTGACCACTAGGCCTGTTTGCTAAAGTCCCATTTTTTATTCTTCATTTTTTTTTCTCTCATAATTTTTGTTTGCTCAAAATATGAAGATATGGCCCAGTTGTGATGAGCTGGCATTATCCAATGAGCAAATACAAACTAAAGTTAGTATCTTATTTCTCATGAGTCAGAAGATGTCATTATCTTCTGATGCTGAAATTACTTCTTAAAACTAATGTTCATGATAATAATTTGTCCGAATCACCAGCCATAGCCTGAATCAATAATTTTTTACATATAGTTGCCACTTTATTACGCACACCTACCTACAGCTAACACAGTCTTACATGACTAGTCTAATATTTTACTGACTAGGGTTAACTGCTGAGATCTAAGAACACGTTGACACTGCTAAAAAGACGTACGAGAACTCAAACAGGTTTAAAACAAACCCCCAAAGTTAAACAAACTTATTTGGAAAAGAAAGAAAGAAAACAGTAAAATTATTATCCAAACCGCAAACATCCATCACAGTGTAAAGAAGACTTTCAGGAGGTCACTAAGGCCTGCAAGGTAAAGGTTAGGCTACATGAAGTGGGTGGACAAATTAGCACGGCTGCTAGCAAGCTAATCTGCCAGCATGTTTAGATCCAGCAACGACTAGCCTTCTTCTCTAAATACTTTATTTATATAGCTGCCATGCTGGGTTTTTATTTAAAAAAAAATGTAACATAGGGTATAGTTGTACAAGATAATTAAAAACTATCTTTTTGTTTTTTTATTACAGCCTAATAGTGTCATTTGGACAGAAATTAGCATGCCGACATTAGCCTACTGGCCTACATATTAAAAGAATTGAAGGGAAAGTTCAGTGATAATTAACCAAGAAATTGGAAAGTCAATCCTTTTGAGGGGATCTTTTAATGTGGCTTTCAAGAAGTCATACATTAACAAAGTCATATTTTAGCCAAGCTAGCAGCACTGCTGCGACCTAATCTGTTAACATGTTTATTGCTAGCTGACAACTTTACCCTAATGTCATTTTTTTTAAATTCTTTATTCTGTCTCTCTCATAACAACTGTTTTTACAGTTACTGCAGTCAATTACAAGCACAGTTGTGTTGTGTGCTTCTCATTCGTTTCTAAGACTGCAAGCAGACAAGCTAGCAAGGCTACCTTAATGTAGCCCACTGACATCTTTGGCAAATCATATAGACCCAATCACTATGACATCGCGCTTACAACAAGTTGACAATCACTTCTGGGTAGACAATTGGCAGTTGATTATAACTGTCATGGAACAAAGTCGAAAGGTGAAAGTCTCTTAAGCTTGTGTTCACCACACCTTATTTCAGGCATCTAGCCAAAAACCCATTCAAAAAGCCCATCAATTTCAAAAAGAGGGAACTGGGAGTGCTGACATGCTAACTCATTTCCAAGATTAAGGACAAGTACTCTACTGGCCCTTCGAGACTCTCACCACAGTTTGAAGACCATTTTCTGGTTCAACTTTGACCTAACATATTGACTGTAGTTGTTTCCCTGTGCAATCAGGATTATTACAGACATTAAGGTGCACTTTTAATTTTTTTGACATTGAAAACAGTGGTTAGATTATTAGATTGTTGGCTTGTTTACAACTTTAGTGATCCTCTTACCACTTGTGTTCTTTGGTTCTTTTGACTTGATTTTGGCAATGTCTCTGTGTTCCCAGATGTGACCCATAGAAGTTATGGCCCAAAATATGAAGGCATGGTCCAGTTATGATGATCCAGCCTTATCCATTAAGCAAAGAATCACTGTCCCCTGATTTTGAAATAACTCAAATGTTCAAGAAAATAATTTGTCCATATCACCAGCCCTAACCTTAATCAATAATTATTCACAAATAGTTGCCAGTTTATTAGATCCACCTAGCTCAAACTAATGAAGCCTAACAGTCTTGCAGTATGTCCTCTTCATGCAGGTTTAATTGTTAATTTTGTGTAAACTGTTTCAAAGAGGTGTTGATTCTGAACTTTCTAACCTTCAAGGAGGCATTATTTTTGCATGGCTTCTGTATAACACTGTATTATTTTGCAGCTAGGTGGACCTAAAATCCTAAAAAGTGCTGGTGATATAATTATACGACAAAAAGTATACAGATATTGTTTTTCTATGGTTGCAGTAATACTGCCTCATAACACTGGTGTTCTATTTAGAAGGATTCCAAACCAAAATCCAGACCACCCTATCACTTGTTAAACTTTTGTCTTCTCATGCACACAGTCTTAACAAACACAAAGAAACTCATCACTACTGCCAGCAACCTGGAGCTCTTTTTCCGATCCCCAAAACAAACAAGTTCCTGTTTTCCACCCTACCTGGACTCCCTCCATCAATAAGCCCCACCCTGATGGACTCTACCTACACAGGCTGGCTCACCTCCTACAACTGGCTAGCAGAGGATTTACCCAAGTTGTCCAAGCATTATCTAAACAAAGAAGGCTTCTGTCGCAGAGGTTTAAAGGCTGTGAAACTTCAGTGGGCCGTGTTATGCAACCTGCTGCCCGTGATGAGAATGCAGCAGGGCTGCGACTGCCTGGATAGTTAAGAAAAGAAACTGGGCAGTGTGACGAACAGGAAAAAGAAAAAACATATTCAAGGTGCCAACACCCTGATGAGCTTCTTCTGACCTGACCTGAGCAAAAAGTTAAATATCATCAGGTGTATCAGTGAAGTGTTGCGAGTTTTATCTTTTTGGTGTTCCTCAGCTCAACCTGCCTTGTTTACTCCTACTTCAGATATTGATTTCCTATTTTCTCTCTTTCTGAGACCTGAAGTTATGCCTGTTCTTGATACTCATCTGAGCTCAACACCCAAAAATAGGAACAGAAAGTACACTATCCACTGGTCTCAGAGGCTGTGGAGGCACTTGAAAGTGTGGTAACAACAAAGTACCAAATTTGGGATGTTCATTTAATGGATCCAGATAGAAAATGAACCTTGTTTTGGTGCAGAGACAACACTGCAACCATTTCTAACACCTGTCATCATCACTTACTAGTTTTTCCATTTCATTTAATGCTGCTCTCACTCAGCCTGCATTCACACCGCACATCGTGTAATTTGAAAAGCATGCTTGACTGCATAATACACTTCCTGATGTCTGATTAAACCTGGTTTATAAAGGTCGCCTGCCTTGATTTTCTTTATTGCTCATGCCTTCTATTTCTCCAATCTTATAAGGGGCAACATAGACATGGAAAAATCATGACAGACCCTGGTCATTTCATGCTGCAAACCAAAACCAAAAACACATGGCAGCCAAACCAACCTCTCTCCACCCTTCCCGCCTCAACTCGCCTGCATGTGGCATGCCAGTTGCTGAACTGTACAGTTTGCTAAACGAAGCGAGGTGGTGCTTTGGGAGGCACAAAGGGTCCTTTGTTCTGCTGGGCAAGTCTAGAAGATTTTTTAAGCAAAACCCATTTCTGGTGGTTGCAATGTTGAGGAGACAAGCAAAATGAGGCGTGCTCTGCTGGGAAATAATGTTGTATTCCTCAGCTTACAGGTACATGGAGTTGTAGGTCCCGTACTCAGCTTTGGTAGTATTTATAGTAAAGTCCTACTGTGTTATGACACTTTAATTGACAAAGCGGGAAAAACAATTCTCTCACAAATGAACATCTGCTGCCACTTTGCTTCTGAGACAAGGTCAGCATTCTGTCATCTTGATATACAACAAGAAAATGAGATGCCGCGTCTAAAGCAGAATTGAAAACAAATAGAACATGCTTTTATCACCACTAAGACAGACTACTGCAATTGTCCTTTTCTAAGTTTACCCAATAAAACTGACTAGTATTAGTCCTCATTCATTACACTGAGACTGTGTTGGCACAGTGTGTGTGCCAGTTCAGGGGGTTCCAGTGAAAACCTGCAGGGGTTTCAGGAAAAACTTAGACCTGGCTCAACTTTTGCTGCAATGTAATGCTACGTCATTCAGGAACACACTGTGCTGGCCAATCAAATACGTGTAAGGTCACACTCCTGGTGCTTTGTAACGTGAGCTCTGTATTTCCACAAGAGCTGCAACCGTGTAAGATTTTCACAGTATGATAACCCTCTCATAAAATACTGTGGTTTCACAGTATTACCGTACTACAGAATTATTATTATTATTATTATCAGGCAGAATTACCCTCAAGGAAATGAAAACAGAAGGGTTATTTTTGGTTGAAGAAATATTTTATTACTATAATTGAAACTTGAAACCATTTTTATTGGAAGTATGTGTATAAAGTCTCCCTTTTGAGGAAAGATTCTCCATCCAGTTGCATTACTTTTATTAATATCATAGTTAAGTAAAAGTACACAGTATGATAACCATCAATTTTCATATCACAGTATACCTTGAAACCAGTATACTGCTGCAACCCTAATTTCCATTGTTTAACTCATGATTTTGGCAACAGTGGATCAAATGTGTGATGTTATGTTCATACAGAATCAGGCAGACAGTAGACGGCAAACTGTGTATCATTTTAGTTGGCATAGAATACCAGCAACGGCATTGTCGTAAAAAACTTTTTTCCGTCCTTCTAGTGTCTTTCCACAAGAAGAAAACATGGGTGATTTGGACAATTACTGGACATTACTACAATATTTACAAATCAAACACAACAATAACCTTATTCAATATATTTTAGTCCATAATTAGTAAACAATCTGACATCACCATTGCAACAGATCATCAAGCATGCTTCGTTTTACCGTCCTGCAATTTCATCTGACTGTTCATTTGTTTCCCTGTGATATCCAGAAGATGTTCATCTGCTGCCTACCATCTGCCTGATCCTATGTAACACAGCATAACGCTGGGATAACTTTCCAGGGAGTTATTCCTCCAGCTACAGTGTTTAAGCATCTAGTAAGCCTTCAGCCTCATGGATTTATATAAAGGGATGTACGGATGCAATCCTTTGGATCAGTGCCGGCACAGATCCTGACCTTATTAAGCTGACTGAGTGTCAGCTAACGGTCAACAATCCACATCAAATACAGTTTTATGTTCATGAGTGAGATAATGTGCGGAAAGCGGCCGCTGATAGTATTGTATGCATGTGCTTCACAATACATGAATTTTAATGTTGAAGGCAGTGACAGACCTTTACTGTGAAACCTGAAGAACTACATGTTTTTCCAAAAGGAAAATAGACCTTTTGTGCACTTTAGTAGGGAGATGGTTGTGAAACTTTGCAAAGTTGTAATACATTTTATTCTATGTAACAAGAGTTAAAGGTGAACAGCACAAGAAACTGGCTCAAGACTCAAGGACTGACACTGTGGTTCTGCTTTCTGAATGCCCAATGAAAAGATCCCACTGCCTCGTAGAACACTTTGTACCAGGTCATCTGTGCTTTGCCCTTGAACTGAATTTCACACAACAAAGACTACACAGCCTTTGCAAAGCACAATTCGGAATGAGACACCCACCCACACACACACACACAAACGTTTTAAGTACACTAAATGGTCTTGATGCATGCAACCAAAGTCCACTCCCCTTTTTGAGCCAGTGTTCTACAAGGCTCGACCAAACAATTTCCTTATCTCATGGCAGGTTTCTCCAGTCCAACTTTCTAAAAAGCTGAAACATGACACCGGAGCTTTTCTGTCTACTTACTGTACAGGGTAACAATAGATATCAGAACATAGTGATTATCTGTTAGCATTCACTGTTTGAAAAAAAGAAGAAGCAAAAAACGCCCTAGCAATGTTTCCGCCTGCTCGCCCCTGGACAGACTGTCATGGTCTGATTTGATTATTCAGGAAAGGAATGCTACTAATGCCTTGGCAAAAAGCATCTCATCTTATTTTCTGTTTCCCTGCAGAGCATATACCAAAAACAAGCCAACTTTCCCCACCATCAGAGGCTTAAGAACAGGCTGATTGTTCTTTCAAAGCTTCAAACACAAAGCAAAACAACAGTCTTGAGTTCTCTGCTTGTGCTAGTAACACGACACTGAGGAGCTTTGTTAATGCTGCCAGCCTTTCCTGGAGGTGAATCAAAGTCACAGCTGAATCCATGAAAAAACCTGTACTGACTTAATGTACGCAAAAATATGTGTTAGATTCTTTAGCCTGAGAGGTATTACTTATCGACTGTCAGGTAATGACAAAGTAGGGCTTTGCCACAAATATCTCCAGAAGATCCTGTAAAACCTGTTATGTTGAAACGAGAGATTATTTTGCAATGGTATCACTCCAGCTGTGATATACTGAGTCATGGCTAAAAACAAATGGGGGCAAAGGGAGTAACGTGAAGGGGCCGTTGGTCCCTTCCCTACTTCCTACCTTCATATTTCCAGCCCTCTTCAATCTCTGCCTTTATATTAATCTTGACTATAAACCTGTAAAGTTCTATAAGTGAATCTTGCAAGGTGGACAAATAGACAGACAGACATATAGAGTGCCCCAGAAATAAGTCTAGCATTTTACCACTCACAGTTCCCTCGTCTCAAAGTCAATGGATTTTTCAGATTGATTTTTGGTCAGATACCTGAAATAAGGTCTGTGGTTACCACAAGATTACGAGACTTTCACGTTTTGTTCTACAACATAAAATACGTAAACACCCCCCTCTGTACCTTAAAAAAGGTGGTCGCTAACAAGTTGCTAAATGAGACTACACTGAGCCATGCCGAACACAGCTTTACAGTCTTGTTATGATAGCGATGTTAGTGATGCGACTGTGGCGTAGTTTGTTTATAACCTAACGTTAGCTTTTCAATTCTAGCAATGGCATTTAGGCTTCAGTAATCATGAAAACGAAGGTCATTTGTTAGGATTATCTTACTGAGCAAAACGTGTAAGCATCAGTTTGCCACAGACATTATTTTCAGCAATAATCCTAAATCCAATGGAAAAATATCATCGGCTTTTTAACAAGCGAACCAGTGCGATGCTAACTTCTGCGTTTGCCTACCGCCTTTAGCTGCAGTATGAGATGCATGGTGGGAGAAAGTGCTCATAGGGCGGAC
Organism: Epinephelus moara; assembly: GCF_006386435.1. Taxonomy (NCBI): domain Eukaryota; kingdom Metazoa; phylum Chordata; class Actinopteri; order Perciformes; family Serranidae; genus Epinephelus; species Epinephelus moara. The sequence goes on along the minus strand of NC_065517.1, from coordinate 9,148,931 downwards.
TGGACAGGAGGTGGATGGGTCGAACAAACTCCAGACTGCCACCCAAGAGACCACTCTTTGTTTCCCATGTAAAACCAAAAGTCAATCGAGTTATTTTAATAACAGCCTAGTACATTTTGTTGGTAACAAACTTTTGTTGGTAACAAAGCATGATATTGTTTTCTTCACTTAAAGGGGAACACCACCTAAATTAATTAAGTTTCCATGGCCTAGGAAAGTACAATCAATATTTGTGAACCTGAGCTACTCTCTGTCAAAGACAGAAACCAGAGAAAAAAGTCTCAAACTTGTGATCTCATAGGGTGTATAGTCTGGGGCTGCTCATTGGACAATGAAAAGGAGTTTGATTTTGTGGACCTAAATAATGTTTGTTTTCTTCTTTATACCCAGATGAGCTTTATTCTATTGTAGTGTTCTCAGTTCTGACACAGAAAATGTACCCATATACTCAGATCATACTCCTGGGTGCTATCTGAGTCATCTAGAACATCTTTCTCAGTTCACTGTCAATGAAGTAGCTCCAGACTTGTGACATCACAAATTTAAAGTTTTAGCACTTTAGCTTTTGGATTTGGGAGAGAGTTATTTATTTTTTTACTAATATTTTTGGACCATCTCAGACCGTAGGAATAACATGTATGAAATTTGACATGGGCATAGCTCCCTTTTAACCACATACTTTTATTGCCTAAACCTAAGAACAAAGAAGGTTTTTTTTACCTAAGCTTTAAGTTTATTCTGAATAGAGACTGTATGCATTCAGTGAGCCGAGACTGTGCATTTCCTGTAAAATGAAAGTTTACTTTGAAAAGACACAATGCATGTAATGAGCATAAATTAACATGCTGTCCTTGAGCGTCCAAAACTGATGCTGGAAGGTTACCGACAGCATCACAGTCTGAGATGTAACGCCACTGACCAATATCAGTATTGGTGGAAGTGAGAAAGCGTTGGTTGTGTTGTTGCTGCAGCTGATAAATATTAGGGGTGTAACGATACATCGATCCACGTCGATACATCGATTCATTGATTAACGATCCAATTACATCGATGCAAAATGAAAACATCCATCCATATCGTCATCTTAAAGATACACCTTTATTTTGAAATTCACATAGCACATCTGTGTCACCATTTTAGTGAACAGGTCTATTTTTATTATTTTTTGTTACAGAAGAATACTGTTTTTCATTTAAATGCCTGATACCTGGAAGAGCTCAGAAATAAAATGGTCAAATCATATTCTAGTTGTTTTTGTGAGTTGATGTAAATGATTGTGTTTGATGGGCATATGATATTGCGTCATATCGATCGCAGGCTCCTGAATCGAATTGAATCGAAATCTATCTATCTATCTATCTATCGTGACAGACTTTGTGATATCGGCAAACATCGTATCGTCATCCAAACAAATCGATAAAATATCGTATCGTGATGAAGCTGGTGATTTACACCCCTATATAGTCACTAAAATACCACTGAAATAAAGATTATAATCTAATGTAACTCTTGACTCTTGAAGCAGTTTGAAAGTCATACCCCATTTAGACCAACACAGTGGCAGAAATCAGCGATCAGTAGTGCCAAAGTTGTACATTTTACAATCCTATACAAAGTGGATTTTTTGCTTTGCATTTTGGCAGTGAGAGAGAGACAGGAAAGTTAGGGGAGACCAAGGGTATGACATGCAGCAAAGGGCCCAGGCTGGACTCAAAGCTGCTGCAGTAAGGGCTCAGCTCTAATAATACATGCTATAACTGGGGCAGCCCCTACAAAGTGGATTTAACCCAGTTACCTTTCACATGGAAGTGAAAACTGAAGTGAAGTGAACACACCTGATATGTCTGTGATAATGGTCCATTTTAATGTCAGAAGAGCACTGCAGCATATCTGCAGGATCTAACGGATGTTTAGGTGTGAGAAGTTGAGTTATAACTAAACAGTTGCCTTTGTCCATTAGCTGTAGACTTAGAAAACCGGTCTGGTCACTCCCGTGTGTTTGCATTACAGATTATTAAAAAACTCCCTGAAAGCAAAATGAAAGCCCCGTTTTTCCTGTGTGCATCATTTAACTGGTGACCTTTCCAAATTCTGCGGAAGTGGTTTTTCATACAGAAAATGAATAAATGACAGCAAGCAGCTTCCTGTGTGGGGGAAAAACATGAGCCCTGGAGTGTTTTTGCATGCATGCTATGTGTGTCAACACACTGCCAGCACACAAAGAGGTACAGTATGGAGAGTGAGCACTGCTGTCACTTTTTCACACATCACACCTCACCATCACCATGTGAGTGACAAAACAAACCATCAGACAGCTGCTGCAAATCCAGGGGAGTCAACTTGCAGAAAGCAAAGCCTGCAAGAATGTAGACACCCGTTTTACAACAGGATTTGTCAGTCTGATAAATCATAAGAACATCAAAAGATATCGGATTGTGACGACAGATTTGTGTAAATATTTCATTCAGAAAACCGTGTGCTTGGTTAGTCAACATTACAGCTCTTTAGACAGTATAGCTTCATGTTTCCTTTCTTGATCCTGAAAGTCTTTTCTAAAATGTCACTGTATCAGATCAGGTGATTACAGAACCATAAATTCCTGCCGTGACAGATCGCACTATTATTGGGCTGATATTATGTGGTCTGAATCCAGCATTAAGGGACTGGATGAATGAACAATAGTAAGTTCATGTTATGGTTTTCTGCATTTCTGAGAACCAGTGTTCTTATCTTAAGTTCGGTATGGCAAAATGCAGGTTACCCATCAGCATCGGTGGCCATTTTGGATGTAGAGGCCAGCCAGAGGCAGTAACAGAGCTGTGGCAGAACCCTTTATAGGTGAAATTGGGTAGAAAATATCAGACCATAGTTACTGAATGGATTTAATATTAAGTGTGTTTCCATCCATGTATTTCTATGTGCATTTTCAATTTGTTCACAAAAATATAATGGAAACACCAAAGAATTTTCAATATCGCAAAAGAAGCTTTTACGCTTGGCTAAGAAAAAAGTTGACCAGTAAAAGCAAATGTGACAAGTGCAATAGAAACGGACAGAGCAATTAAATGATGCCATACATGAGCCATGTTCTCTGAAGCTTGCACTCCAATGGAGAGATGACAAATAGCGGCAGATGAAAACGATGAAGAGACTGTCACCTTCCATTATTATAGACTTGAAATAAACAAAAACTCAGATTTTTCTACATGGGTTTCCATTCTTTGAGGTTTGACTGGGGTTCTTTTATTGACGGCAAATTCATGGCACCTTTACTGGCACCTGACCAACTGGAGAATTAACTGGCCACCAACTATTTATCTTGATAAACTTAGAGGAGGTCCTGGTATCGTGTGTGCTGGCTTGCTGGAACACCTCACTGAGACACTAACAGTGTCATTGTTAATGTTATAAATTACATCTGTGCTTCTCTTATTATGACACATCAAGTATGTCTGATGTGGAAAAGGTTTATTCTGACCTTGATTATGGTTCTCAGTATAAATCAGCTGCAGGAAACATTAAGTTGGCATTAAACCCACACCAGCAGAAGCATTTTCTGATAATGCTCCATTGTAGTGAAACAAGTTGCCATAGCTGATTAGATAGGCAGGTCAATGGTGTTTACAGTGCTATCTTTTATCACTTTACTTTAAAGGCCTTTACACACTGGGGGCGGGGTTTTTGTGTGTGTAATTAAGTCTCACATCAATATATTTTTCAAACTCTACCCAGAATCAGAATGTATATGTGGCAAAAAGTGACCTATTTTTTCTTCCAGAACAAGGTTGATTTTTCTGAGCTTCTACACCATGAATAAAGGCATCACCAATAAATTTGCACCAATACCTTGAGGAGTACAAACAGTAGCGCTTTTTAAACAGGAATTGTGCAAATTTGCAGGAAAGCCCAATCAGTCTTTTTTCAGCATTGGCAGTATAAACACAAAAGCGGGGAGTGCGGCAAAATGCCTACTTTTGTTTATACAGAATGTGCCTTTTACGGGGCAATGGGGGGGCGTGAGCAAGTAACAAAACGTTACAACGTGTGGTGTAAACAGTGACGTGGGAGGGACGCGGCGGCTAGTCGGTCCTTTGGCAATTCTCTCGTAAGTCGGCCCGTTCTTCACCGTTCCTGTCATCTGACGGTTAATGGCCTCTTCGTTTGTGAGGGCAGGCAGGGCGCACAATTCCTTGTCTCCCCAGTTGCTCATCTTTACAGTGTCTGTCAGGTTTGCGTTTCCCTCTTGCTACTAGCTGCTCGCTAATTCCTGCTATCAGCTGTTTCCTGTTTATCCACCACCAGTGGGTCGCACGTGCGGTGTCATCAACAGCCCCTCCCGTGGCGGAAGGCCACCTCAGTCTTTTTAAACTAAAAGGGTTCCGCCAATATGACTACCCTACGAGGCGGAAAATTGGGCACCTCGGATCAACTCGCCAATCCGGCTCTGTGTGTCTAAACGCTCGCAGCTTGCCGGCAAAATGGCCCAACATTCGCGGAAAATCTGGCAGTGTAAAAGGGGCTTGTAATGCTGAGGCTCCATAGATGCACATGGAAGAAGTTTGCATGCACAAATCTATTCATTTTAACCCAAACCACCATTTTTTTCCCTAACCTCAACCAAGAAATCATTTCCTGGCAGAAAGCCCTCTATAGGCAAACTTCTCTCAAAAGCATACCACGTCCACTCCTTCCATTCTTATCTTTCACAGTAAAAGCCCTAGACATAAACACTGTGTAAACGTTTACCAGTGGGAACTCAAATTTACTCAGAGCATTTTACTTAAAGGAAACTATAAAATAGTTTATGGGAGTTTAAGCAATTTTACAGCAGTTTGCAGCAACTTACCTCAGACTGACCACCAGACACCACTAAGGGTCAATAAGATCCAAGCAGTTGTCGCAAATTTGCATCGCTGCCGAGGAATCTACTTGCATCAAAACCTTTGTTTGAACAGATGTCACAAATTCGCAATGCAGCCAATATGAATAGTTTCCATGAAAATGAGTTTTGTGCATTTTCATGTAATTTATTAATCACGCCCTCAGCATGTAAAGGCCTTAAGTGTGCTGTTCTCTATAAAGTGTATTGAGGCCTACGGGACGGCATGATGAATAAAGGCAAATACTTTACAAGCAGGTGTCTGCACCCTCATCTGCTCTCTGATAACTCTAACTCTGCTTTGATGGACACAAAAAGACTTTTAAAACCCGCCTTATTACTTTGACTTTGAGTCTGCGTCTTGCCACAAGATTCTTGTGTGACAGTACCTCTGCTTTTATCTACTGAACTATTTTTACATTAAAAGTCTTCACAATCACATCACAAATGAACTGTGTGTGTTCATCTGATACTGTTGTCAGACAAGTAGAAAAAGGGAAGTACAAAGTACCTGATCTGTTTTGCTACTGAATCTTGAGCAGAGATGCTCGTTCTATTGAGAGAGTACTTTAAAACACAGTGAGGTGACATCTGTACTCGCTACATGTTGCCTGATGTGTGTTCAGCGCTCTCCAGTAGTTATGCTGTGACTGACCTTTGTCCCCTTTTTCCACTGGTTGGCTGTAATGCAAGTGATTCAGGAATTTGCCTTTGCATACCTAAGCCCATGCACTGCAAATGTTGTATACTTTACAAAACTACCAATCATTTCCAAGACATACCAGGGTTTTTGGGGGAATTTTGGAATGTGTTTCTCAGAGACTGTCACTGTTTTACTCTGGAGGAAATATGCGTGCAGTCTTGGGACTTAAAACGAAACAGGCTTGAACATGCAAACACTGGTTTGTTCTTTTAGATCATTCCACCATCACTGTGGAGCAGAAGGTTTCAATCTCTTACTATCATTCACTTTTTCTTTTCTTATTACAGTGCTTTTCTCTGTGGAAAATATCGAGCAAAGAAACCTCCCTGCTGCTACTGCCACCCACTACATCTGCACACACTTTGGTTAAATGATGACTTGAGTTAAAGAGCTGTGGCTAAAAGAGGAACTGTGAATATGTGACTTCTTGTCAGCTGTTGAATGTACAACAAATGTTAATGCACATCTCGAATTCATATAAGTGTAACTGCAGAAAGTTTGCTCAGTAATACTGAGAGTGTTTGCACAGTGTCACTGCCAGTGTTTGCACCATATGGCCCATATTCTCTCTCCAGGTGAACATGTTACACTGGAAACCAGAGACTCTTACATAACAGCCAAGCAGCCTGTCAGAGGGGCCACATTCTTTCTTTGGCAGTCATCTCCGAGGACTGGCTGAGTGGCATGCTGACTTGCCCTCAGGCTGCACCACCCCCCACCAAAAATACTATAGAACTGGACTCCACTGCTGGCTGGAAACCATGTCTTTCAGACAAGGTCATATTTACCGTAAATGTTGTCTTTTTTCAGAAATGACAGTTATGGAAAGGGCTGCAATGCTCACGCAGTATTTGACCCCAGTGCCAGCAGTATCCAGCAGTAAATTGAGAAAGTTATGATATGAAGTAAAAAGACAGTTTTCTGTTTCACGTTGGCTTATGTCCTGAATGGATTCTAAAACTTGCTTTGCCGCTGAAGCGTTAATGGCCATGGCTGTACTGAGAGACCCCTCCTCATGTAAAATCCTCTAATACAAATGTCTGAATGGGAGGCATGGAGGGAGAGACGAGAGGCAAAGATACTGTGTATGGTAAAAGAGACAGGTGTTCTAAAACTATAAGAGAAGTTAGTTATTGTAGTTTCACACAGATCATACGAGCCGTTCAGGTCCTTTAAGACCCTTAATGTTGCCCTTTCACACATGTAGCATGCAATAGGAGACTGTGTCATACGCGGTCTTACCTAATGGAAATACTACTTCTGGTTTAGGCGAGGGGTGCATGAGGCAGACCATGACACAAAAAGTATGCTGAGAAAATTGCAGTATTTTCTTTACGTCAATCAAACATTATACGGACTTTGTATTACGGAGCTAGTAGGGTAAAGTCCGTTTAATGTCTGGTCCAAATGATTCGGACATTTGCATTCATGTACACCTCTTCGGGGTAACGTCAATTGTCCACAGTATCAGACCTTAAAAACATCTGTCCTGAGATTTGCTCATCTATTTCAGTTAGGTAGATGGGGAAAAGTGCACAAGTAGAGAATGACAAAACGTTAAATTAGAGCTTGGCAATATATCGATATTATATTAATAGCATGATATGAGACTAGATAACATCTTAGATTTTGGATATCGTAACACTGTAAGTGTTGTCTTTTTCTTGGTTTTAAAGGCTTTATCACAGTAAAGTGATGTAATTTTCTGAACTTACCAGACTGTTCTAGCTGTTCTATTATTCGCCTTTAACCAGTTAGTCATTATATTATTAGAGATGATTATTTATCAAAAATCTCAACATAAATATTTTGTGAAAGCACCAATAGTCAACCCTACAATGTCATTTTAATGTCCACATCGAGGTATTTGGTCTAAATTTGTGTGACATTTAATTTTCTCTGTATTGCCCAACCCTTTGTTAAAGATGCCCTGTGAAGTCTTTAGTAAACTAACAAAGTTTTGTTTATATGTAGCGTTAGTCATAATGCTTGTTTGTATCCTTGAGGCCTGACAAACATGCCATTAGTGTATTTTAACTTTAGTTGCTTCTGCAGCCTTTACATCGTGTTGACTTCTCACACGCCAACAGTGTTACCGACGTAAGACCTAGTAAGATTGCTTACTTAGATTGTGGCTTTTTACATAGAAGTGACTCAGGTGGTTAGTCAGATATGAAATTGACATGAAACAAATCATGAATCAAATTTACATCACAAGGTATATGTCTGAAAGAGGTACTCGCTGCATGAAGGCGGCAGAGGCTCTGTTCAGACTTAAGTGGCTTCCAGGTAAATCCTGATGTGTCTAAATCTGAAGAAAGATATTTTCCACCTTATACTGGCATCAGAATGCATAGATCAGTGTCCAAATATATAGCATTTCATTTTTTTAAGCAAATCGTGCCTAAATGGGATGAAAAATCATAATGATAATGATAAAGAGTTCCTTATCATCATGTGTTCTTCTTTTATGTACGTATGTTTTAATACTTAAAGCTGCATCTCCACATTACAAGCACGGTACTGAGAGTGGTACACTTAGAGGATAATTAAGAGTAAAGCTATAGCTGTCTCTTTCTTTATTCACCAGCATAATGCTTAATTCAATTACTGCACAGAGCATCCTGAGCTACACATCCGCCATGGGCAAACAGTCAACAGAGCGTAGAGCCCTTAAGATTCCTTAATACAAGACTGGATATTAGATCAATATAAATAAAAGAAATACTAGGTCCAGGAGTCCCATTAAAAGATAATAGTCCAAGGAAGCCCAAAATTGGCTCAACTGCCAATTGAGCCAGTTTTGTTTAGTTTTATCTTTACATTTTCTGAGAGTGAGATGAAAAGATAGATAGTATATCACTCTGTACATTGAGTATGAAGCTTGCATTAGGGTGTTGTTAGCCTAGTTTAGCATACAGACTGGATGCAGGGGGAACAGGTAGCCTGGCTCTGTCCAAAGTTGTTAAACACACCTGCAAACAACTGTAAAATGGTCTTATTTGTACAGTTTCTCTTGTTTGTCAAACCCATGCACAAACAGAAATGTAAAAACAACTGACAACTTGACTAACAGACAAATAACAAAACTGCAAATTGACATTTTTACATTTCTGCCTGTGCATGGGTTAGTATACGGATTAAAGAAATGAGCTACAACATGGTAAATAGTGAGCTTTAGTTGCATGTTTTTATATTGGACTGGAGCTGGCCAGCTGTTTCACTTGTTTCCAGTCTTTACACTGAGCTGGGCTGACCATGGCTTGACTCGAGCTCTAGAGTCAACGCCATAGATTGTATAAAAATAATGGACGTAGCCATCATGAGGTCACCCATTGGTTGTAGACCTCTGTTGGGAAGCCTCAAGATTGGCATTTTAGCCTCCTCCATCTTGGATTTTTGAAGCCATATTTGAACGAGAGGATGATTCTTACCCTAACACTAGATGTTAGCTTAGTTAGCATGGTGCATTTACAGTCTGCGGTTACCTGTGATAATGCTAATTTTCTTAAGCGAACAACAGGCTCAAAATCATTCATACAAAATCTACTTACTGGAAAAACTGAACATCCAACTACTCAGAGGGGCTTTTAGTACAAACAAATGCTGAACAATACTTTTTTTATGTGACCAGAATGTTACAATTAACTTGAATGAACTGAAAGACACTGACACCTTGTTTTAGCACAGTTTAGTTTTGTGTCTGTATTTCTGTATAGCATACGGATTACGCACCTAGTGTTCAATGCAAACAAATGCATGTCTTTAAAGATCAAGATAACGCCACAGATAACGTCAAATCTTGTGGAATATACACATGAGGTAGCACAGAGACAAAAACGGGACCAATAATGCATGGCAACAAATAAGTGAGGAGGTTGACCTATCAGGTGTGTAGCCAGTTTTGTTAAATATTTTGTTAAAAAGATGTATGGTTCACTATGTATGCACTCCGTAGCCTATGTCACACAGAAAGCTTGCTGCCAATGTTAGTTAGCTAAACATGCCTACGAAATTTTCATTTAGAAAAAAATGTATAAACAGATTCATCAGTCTGTTAGCTAATTCATTTTTATGCTAACTTCCTGTGGCACAGTTCATGTGGTCTGTCCAAAATCTGCCGCAAAAGTTCAGTTTTTCAACGAGGCCAATTCCAGACCAATAACACATAAAATCAAAGAGGTTTTCATAGGAAAGACTTGACTTCTGATTGATTCCCATATGTGGACAGAGCTATGTAGAAAGAAGGCGTGAAATAGCGATAGCTACAGCTACGCCTTTTAATTTGTGAATCTGGGGTCACGCCATGGTTACATTACCTAACTAATGTTGCCACTGTGGTAGTGACTTGTCAACAGACAGCACCCACCTGTACCTCTAAGCAGCAATGCCCTTAATTATGCATAACTTTAAACCTTAATAACATTTGAATGGATGAGTCACATAAAAATTCACGCTCCCTACAGTTGTCATAAATGTTGAAAACCATTTTTGTACCAGGCTATTAACATGTTTATGTCTGCATTAAAGTTGGGCATTTTAACATGGGGGTATATAAGAACTGACTTACTTTTGGAGCCAGTCTCACTGGCTTCATTTTTCAGCCCTGGATGTTGCCACTTGGTCAGTGCACCAACATTTAATAATTATCTATGTGCTCATCTGAATCCCAGAAAAAAAGCAAAGTATTTTGCAGTGTTGATCTTTTCCTTTAAATTGAACAGTGATCTAAGTGAATAGAAACAAACACACTAATAAAAAAAAGTTGTAACTTACAGCGATCTCCCTACAGGCAGACATCGATATTCCAGTGCCTTCTATTTGTTTCAGTGCATACTCCTTCTCATCTTTCCTGTAGAGACAAAAAGAGAAAATGGGGGAAACATTACTAGATAGCACAGATATTCTTATCAGCAGCCTTTTTAACATCAACCTCAAGTGCTCTATTGTCACAGCTCCCGCAGGGCCTGGATCACTGCCCTGCATGAATTTCACCCTTCATGCAAAGACAGATGCTCAGGATTCAATCTACAAAAAAAAAAAAAAAAAAAAAAAAAACGGCAGCTGCAGCTTTTTGCTAGGGCTGGTCTTTCTTTTTACTTTCTGGCATTTGCAGGACATGCATTTGCCCTTGTGAAGCCCATTTGTGCATGAAAACCAGTTACTAAGTGAAATATGAGATGGCAGGGTGGAGCATGTTCAGCAGACAGATATTGATTATTTGAGATAAGCAGTGTTCCGGCATATGAAATGCAACCTAAGCAGAGAGCAGTGGAGAAATGAGGGCTAAAAGGAAACAATATCTATTTAAAACAGTGCAAAGAGGCATGATTAAAATGTAAACACAATCTGTGGAAAGCATCCAATAACAACTTCATTCAGTGAGCAGCCCGCACAGATCAAACAGGTCCCGGTGGTGTTAAAATCAAACCCACTTCAGCCTAATTTGCACTGGAGATGGTCATGGATTAACTGGAGCTCTCAGGCACACATCTCTAATACTAATTGAGCTGCACAGATGCTCAAAAGAGCTCACAACATTTAATCTTTTGGTCTGTAAACAAAATTGCCTCGTATGAATTTAGTCAGATTCACATAATGAATTAGTTTATCCATTAATCTGCTGTGCAAAAGCAGAGGAAAAAAATTGTAAGTAAACCTGCTCCTCCACATAATCCACCAGGTATTTCAAACAGCATTTTTCAGTTTGCAACAGGTTTAAGCCTGCTCCATTAGGGCGTCACACAGGAAGCCAATTTCAAACTAGAATTCCCACCTAATAGATGTATGCCTCCACCAACCACTCAAGTTGCAGTTTACTTTCATGTCTATGTGTAACCATGACAGTACACAAAGCTTCAGAAATGGATGTTGTTAAAATGTGGACACTTTACACACCGGGTGTAGTGTCACCAATTCAGTATCTCACCAAATGTCTCCCCTTCTGTTCCTGAGTTATGGGGTTGAATAATGACCAGAAAAGTCTTTTTGCAGAACCATATGATGTCACAGTGAAGCTGACCTTTTGAATATTAAATGTCATCACTTCATCATTTAATCCTATTTGTATGAAATTTTGTCATAAGTAGTGTATGAATTCTTGAGCTGTGGCCAAAAACATATCATGTGGTAAAAATGATCTTGGCCTTTGACCACTTAAATCTAATCAGTTGACTCTTGAGTCCAAGTGGACCTGTGTGCCAAATTTGAAGACATTCTCTCAAGGTCCTCTTGAGATAGTGAGATATCACGAGAATGGAACATAATGCCTCCAGCCACAGCTGTCCCTGACTCGGAGGCATCAAAACTCTGCAAGCTGCGCCACCTTACGTCTTCTGTCAAAAGTTGATTTCAAATTAATCTGTCTTTAAACAGTCAGAAAATACTGAAAAACACCAATCATAATTTCTCAAAGCCAAAGAAAGCATCTTGAAAATTCTTCTTCTGTCAAACCAACAGTAAAAAAAATCCAAATGAAATTTTGTTTTGTATAATATAGAACACAACAAAAACAGCATATCCTCACACTATAATGTATCCTCATACAACCATTCATATGATATCTGATGAATTAGCACCCAATGAATTAGCACTCCTACCACTTAGAGTAGGTTTAGGAGAAGAACTGTGGTTGGGTGTCATCATGTAATGTATCTGAGGTGAAGATACGTAGGTTAGCTTTAGAAAAGTAAAATTAAATAAGTTGGGTTGAGGAGGGTAAACTCACATAGGTTAGGTTTAGGAAAGTAAAGTGACACAGGTTAGGTTTAGAAAAGTAAAATTACGTAGGTTAGATTTGGTAAAGTAAAGTTATGTAGGTTAGTTTTAGGAAAGTAAAATTTTTTAGGATAGGTTTAGGAAAGTAAAATTTTGTAGGTTAGGTTTAGGAATGTAAAGTCACATAGGTTGGGTTTAGGAATGTAAAATTATGTTTAGGGTTAGGTTGGGGGTTAGGGAGGTAAAGTTATGTAGGTCAGGTTCAGGAAAGAAACGTTACGCAGGTTAGGTTTAGGAATGTAAAGTTACATAGGTTAGGTTTAGGAAAGTAAAGTACGCAGGTTAGGTTTAGGAAAGTAAAGTTATGGACGTTGGGTTTAGGCATGTAAAGTTTTCGTAAGGGTTAGGTTGGGGTTGGGTTAGGGTTAGGAATGTAAAGTTACGCAAGCTAGGTTTAGGTTAAAAATCACGGTTGAGCTTAACATAATGTTAAGTGACGAACTTAACATGACAACGAACCTTTAAAATAACTCCAGGTTCACTTAGTTCACATGGGACATGAATATCGCTTTCCTGGAGGAAAGTTGTGTCCCCTAAGCAATTTGGTCACGTGATCACAGCCTTCACAATTACATGGGTTATATATGAATCACTGGCTCATGATTACATGGGTTATACAAATTCTAGTGCATTATTTTTTCTAGGTATACAACAGTGCATGAGAACAGCATGCATATTTGAGAGGCTGGAGTCAGAGAATATTTGACATTTAAGCTTGAAAAATGTTCTAAAACTGTTAATTATCAAAATAGTTGCCCATTAATTTGCTGTCAACTGATCATTCAATTAATTAATTAATTGTTCCAGCTCTTCAACACATCTGAAAGACAACATCCAACGCACAGGAGGTGACTGGTCACTAGTCTTGTACTCAATAGAACGTCACAAAGAGAGAAAACAAACTATTTTCATGTCATTGTGAATCTGATTAATCTCTTACCATATGTTCAGAATCATGCTTTATATGGCACTGTAAAGTTTTGTGTTCCCCGATTCTCAAGGCCAAACAGCCAATGAGGGAATTCTTTGCGACTGACTCCCTCTGATGCTGATTCAACATGCTGCAACAGCTTCTAAGATATCCATAAGTGAGGGACGTGCCACAAGATCTACAGCCGATGGTCAGCCACACACAGCCAAACAACACCCGACGAGTAACTGCCGGCGTGGTTGGTCAGGGCCCTTCACTCCATACCTCCTTTGCTGGTTAGTGTGCGCCAGAAACAACGGCACAGGCCTCTGCAGTGACGTCACTGCGGTTTGTATGTGGTCCATTCATGTCTCTCTCAAAATTTGGAACCCTGTGGTCTGCGGAAGCAATGGTGACTGGCTCTTGGTGAGCACTATGCAATGCCAGCACCATAAACCTATGCTTAAAAAACCACCAGAGACAAGCAGCACTGCAAACGTCTAAACAAAGTTTACTTTGGACCTGAACAGACAACCCAACGTTTTGTGCTTTATTATAGTACAGCCGTAGTAGACCTAATATAACACATGGATAGAAAAATTCAAACTGAATTGAGAGTGACTAAATTTGAAAATACTATTAAAGCAATTAAAGTGGTCGTATTCTGTAGAGTCAGCCATTCATTCTGCAGTGTGAGTGCTGCATTTCATAATTCAGGGTTATCAGTAAAATTATTCTTAAATGCCCCTTGCTAAATTCAAATAATAACACTATGAGCAAACAGATGTGATTTGATGTATTAACCCCAAGTGTTGGTATCGTCTCCAATTAATGCATTTATCAAGACCCACTGAGAGACTGCTTGGAATGCATTTGGACCATATTTGCTGTGTTTTCAACACTTACAAAAAGACAAAATAGCATTTCGCCATCTTTTTTTATTCAGATGAAGACAAGTCTCCTGACGAAGTTGTAACAAGTTAGTATACTTTACTAGTTGAATTTAGAACACTTGTGTCTGCAGCAGAGAGATACACTGGCTAGGCTGTTCTCATGCAAAACAAAAAAAGTAATGAAATGACAGTTGTAATCCAGGAGGATGTGATCACGTGACCTATGCACTGTCCTCCTTCATATGACGGAAGCAAAAGGAGAAGTAAGGTGACGTAAAGAGGGACAAAGTCGCAAACAATCACAAACACAGGACTTTGACCCAGGAGACCGGTGTTTGTTTCCCATGTGAAACGAAATGTCAACCATGAGTTATTTGAAGTCATGTACGTCAAGTTACGTCTTGTTTCATTAAGCACGTAACGTGACGATGCCCAACCATGATTCTATTCCTAATCTTAAACTAAGTGCCAAATCATGTTTTTCCATGTACAGGTGTCTGCAAGGGTACCGCTTTGATCCACATGACGTAAATGTCGACATCCACCCATGTCCGCATGCAGCCCATTTTTTGTGACCACGCAGACTGTACATGTTCCAATCTCTTGTTCGACACTCCAGTCCACTCCAAAACACTACGGTAAAGCCAGCCCCAGCTGCCTCATCACAGTTGTTGGATGTTTGACAGACATTCACTCCAGACCCAGCAGCATCTTCTTGGTTTCCCTTTCACCTAATGTCAGCAGCAGACCCTCAAATGTACTATCAACAGAGCCAAGTGTGCATCTGCGTGACTACGGCTGTCTAGGGATGTTCAACACTGAAAGTATGTCCGAGCCTTACCCAGTTGGGGCCCTAATGCCAAAGATGTCATACAAACTACTGAATAAGTTGCACTGGTGCTTCGTCCTCACTTATACATATATATATATCTATACTTGTTACTTTAAGGTATCAAACAAAATAACTCAAAGCCAAGTTGAATCCAAGCTTCTCCAGCCAAACGATACCTGTATTTGATCCTTTTTGTACACTAGTCTGTGGTCTGGTGAAATCAAGTGCAGTATATTTGATGGAATTGGCAGTTCAGCACCACCAATATGTTCAAATGTATGACCGTACAACACGCCTATGGTATCTAGAGGTATTTTATGCAACTGAATGCTCGCCTTTACATAATGGGTATCGAATAAAGTAAGAAAAAGGTATCATATCAGTATCACTGTAAGGGAACTGGTAACAGTACTGGTATCGTGATTTTTAAACAATACCCAGCCCTACTACAGAGACACAATACCAGACTGCATGCATATGGAGACACTCCATCTTCTTCTTCAACACACTGACAATACATCTTCACACCTTGTCAAGGGCACACTTCTCCTTTTCCTGCCAGCTGGGACAAACTGGCAAAAGCTGCATATTCCTTCAGCCGTAGGTGTGAAGCCAGCAAACATTAAAAAACATGCATGTGTGATAATTCATTTCCACAACTTTATACACTAGGGACAGAAAGTGGTTTGCTGCCTTACAGTTTTCACTTAAATAAGCCTTACAGGTTACGTTCAGTGGGAATATGCAATGCCCTCCATCCCCAGGGCCTCGCCTACAGCCCTACAGAGAATACAATCCAGGCTGAAGCGCAGGCCGATGGCAGCAGCTCTCCACATTCCACTTATAGTTGTATAGTTTATCTTTCCAAAGACAGAAAAACCCCACAGTATTACATTTTATAAGCTGTAGTATTGTATCGTGGTATTTAGGTGAAGCAATGTAGTTGTCAAGGCTACTGCTTTTCAAAACAAAAAATAAAATCTTATCCCTGCAGTCAAAGTGAGGTTTTTATTTCTGGAGTCAATCCTGCGTTCCTTTTCAAACTGCGCACAGTGCTTACTGATGAACTACAGTCACTTTAAATTGAACAAGTTGATCTCTCGATGGCTTTTATGTATAAAATATCAACTCTATTAGTGACGACCTTTTTCACAGCAGACATTTTGACCTGTCGCGGCAGGAAAAGCACAGGTGTGGTAAAATAAATTGATGGCTGCACTACATTATCAACCTGTACTTTATCTGCTTCGATAACACATCATAAGACTCCATATTACCATCAATGCACTGGGCTATTCCGAACAAATGAATACCTGCAGTGTCCTGGGGGCAAAGCATGAAAGGGTATAGTATTGCTACTACTGCTATACTTTCCACTTCAGAAAGTATAACTGAATGTACAGGCAGTCCGATGATGCATTTAAATGCACAGAGGTTTCACAACACCTGCATGAAACAGCCATATTTCTTCTTTAATTTGTTCCATATAGCTTTAAGGAAGTGCTTACACACACTACATGCCTGAATCCCCACTACGGAATCTCTAATACCCCTGCAGGATGTCATTACCTCACAGCATTAAACAAGTTCTCAGGTATTAGTGCCTGTGACCTGCCTGTGTTCACCTCCTGACCTCACATCCAACTCTCTATTATCCGATGGTGTAGAGGCGACTACGATAAGACACCGCCTGCAGCCTTGACTCAGCTTTACAACCCGATGAGTCAATGATGAACAGAGGAAAGGCTTATCAGAGAAAGAGTCATGCTGGTTACTGTAGAACGCCAACGATATGAAATGCAAATTACAAATTTATGGCTGAACCAATCCCACGTTTTCTCTCCTGGTACAAAAAGTTAAACACAGGTTTTTGACTAATACTGAGTGCTGAATTCAGGGTTGGAAACTAGCACTAGCCACTAGCCAAAGGCTGGTGCTAGATTTTCTTCATTCACTTGCCCAAAAAACAATGGTAATCTAATGAGTCTGGTCGATTAAAGTTTATTCCAACCCCGGTGCTTTTCTTTTTCTCTTTTATGTTACCTTACACACTATCCTATGTATAAGGCATCATGAGGCAGTAACTACGTGTAACTTCCTTAATCACATTAGGTCAACAGTCATATCTGGCCAATACCCAGTCCCTGTCAAAATTGTATTGACAATTTTATAACAACATTTTATAGTTACATTTTTATAACAACAGTGACAAAGACTGGATGTGGATTGGTCGCATCTGGCCACTACCTGATCCCTGTAATAAGGTCACATTAGGCACCAAAACCAATCTAGAATGTGGGATCAGTGCATCACAACAGACTTCTTACTTTGTTTGACCAGCAACCAAAAAACCTTAAATATACATTTTAAAATGAGAAAGGAATAAAATTAAGCACCTCCTCATGCACGGTGGTGCCAACTTGCAGTGCTGCCATGGTGCCAGCACTGCTTGCATTCAATTTACTCCAATCAGACAGGCCAGAATGATTAACCTTACTTTTAGGCAAATGTCAGTATTAAACACATTTCTATTATAATAAAACTTCACTGTCAAGTATTATCGTCGACTGGGAATTTGCCAGTTGGCTACTGTAGCAACAAATAGTGACACTGCTGGCATAGTAGAAGAGAAATGTGAGAGCATATCTGTCCATCTTCCTGTTGCTGGTATATACATTGCATTCACACGTGCATTGCACCGTCACATGCCTGACAGTGTCAGTGTAAAGAAATAAAGCAGAATAGCAATCAGATTACATGCAAGTGTGGAGTCTAAAAAAAGTTTGGCAGTGCACACACGGTGTTACAAATGGGGGGAGTAGCTTGGCCGCGAAGAGACGTTGAAATGTCACTACCGCGCTGAATGACGGTACCAGTGCGTTTAGATACATTAAGGGCAGGCTGTCTTCACCATAAAGACGACACTTGTCAAAATAAAATAAACAACACCGCTGCTTTGCTGTGTTGTTTTGGGGGGGTGGGGAAGAGGAGGAGGGGGGAGAGGGGAGGAGGGGGGGGACCGTTGGTGAGTGAGTGAGTGCGTTACATGAAAACAAAAACACAGAGACACGGGTTATCGCTTCGGGGAGGTTCAAATCTAACGCCCCGTTTAACACACGACCAAGGTGTCTAGAGAAAATGCAGCCCACAGTCAGCTTCATGTCAGTATAAACAATAACGTTCACGGTTATCTTACCCGTCTTTGCGCTTAGCTTTATAAACGTGCCCGTAGGTGCCTCGACCCACTTTGCAACCTTCATATTCGAACAGATCTTCTACTCTCTCTCTCTCGGCCGCCAGCTTTGTTTTGAAGTCGTAATCCATTTTAACCCATAAATACGTCTTAATTTACAATAAAATAAAATATTAATTATTACATGCATTAATTAAATAATCTGGTCGTTTTATTCCCCCACCATTTCCTTGTTTGGGATTTTGGTCTGCTCCGCTTAATGTTCACTGGCTCGTTGACGTTTCTAATTGGCGCGCGGGGCTCGCTGGGTAAGGTAGTTCTTTGGAGCAGGCGCCCCGGCTCTCTGGCTCATGAGCGGAGATGTGGGAAACTACAACCCGCGTTTCTCGCTGCGGTTTGTTGCACTTTGCGTACTCATGAACGCTATGAACAGTGGTTTGTATATTTTCATAGTGCACAAGCAAGGCTGTTGGTCGGAAGTATGTGTTTGATAGTTTTTTATAGATATCTAAAAATATTTGCATGACCCCTGAACTGTTAACGACATTAATTTCATAACATATGTACACATTATTATAAAGGCAATACAACAAATACATTTGGAAAAATATAAATAAAAGCTCCTCTGAAAATACTGTTTTGTTTTATTGTCAAATAAGGTTGAAATTAACACACGAAAATTGCTACTACTCCCTTGACTCCTTCACTTAATTATTTTTATTACAACGAATGGTAATTACCAAAGCAGGATCTAACACAAATATTTGCCATGTCCTTTAAAAAAAAAAAGCTTGCTATATGGAGTGACTTTTAGAGGTATGCAGTTACAATAGCTAGTACAATCTAATGCTAAAAATATCACAAATTCACATTATAAATTTTCTCAACTGCAATCGGAATAACATATTTAGTTTACAAATAGATATTTCCATTCCACGTTTGGTAATATTACTTATTTTGTAACTTTAATTCGGAGTCAAATTTGTGTGTTTATGTCAACACGGAGTAAAAATAAATAAATTAATACACGGTCATGCAACGATACAGACGTGACAGGAATAAATATCCTGGCGTGTAATCCATATGTTTACAAGCAAACATATGTCAGAGAAGCACTTAGTATACATAGAAATCTGCCTAAGCATATTGAAGCTCTAAAATATATTTGTGCGATTAATAGGTAAAATAGTCCCACGTTTTCAAATAGGGATTTAAATGAACACCACCTACGGTCAAATATATATATAATATAAATCTTAAATGTAATTTAGGCTGCTGTGTTCTCATGTTAGTACAGAGCCAAGGCATGCTCTGTGCAGTCTGTAAAAAAAAAAATATAACGTCACGTGAGGAAACCCCTGTTTTTACAAAGAGTGATAGGGCCCTGAACCAATCACACAACAGAAGCCAGAGGGCTGTGATCTGATTGGCTCGACGCAAAACTGACGTAAGGGCTGCTTGCACATAAATTCACCGCGCCATGTCCATTGAGTGCTCTACACAGTATGGCCGGCGATATTAGCTAGCACTCGCTAACGGTATTCTCTGCTAAAGGGAAGACGGTAACTCAAGAAAATCAACACCAGGATTGCTTAAAGGACTGTACCTCAATAAATTATAACTGCTCGAAGAAGGATTAATTAAGTTGTAAACGTTACAACCGAAATTTAATATTTTTTTTGTTGGGAGTCTGTTGTCTCATGATGGAAGATAACGGTGCACATTTCTTCGAGGGGACCGAGAAGCTGTTGGAGGTGTGGTTCTCTCGACAGGATGAGACCAAAGGAACCGGGGACCTCCGTACCATCCCAAGGTTTGTGTCCTCTGAAATGTCTCGGGTGGCGTGTCAGTCCTCGGCAGCGTGTGGAAACGTCGCCTCAAACGGCTGCCACATGCTTGGCTTCGTTCCCGCTATTCATTCCTGACATGTAACCAGCTTATATGCGGTGAAATCTAGTTTTCCAGAGCTATTTTTTTCGCTGTTATAAACAGTTCAAACTCAGTTAGCAAGCTAGATTGGGAAGCAAATTCTGACACAGGAGCCTACCACCAGGGAGCTAGCTAACACCGTGACTCGAAAATGACCACCTCCCCCTTTCCAACAGTGGCACTTCCAAGCTGAGTCATTCATTCTCCAGCGAGAAAATACATGGCAACTAACATTTTAGCATTATAGCTCAGCCGCTATGATAAGCGGTTGATGAATGGGTTATTATTTTAAGGCCGTCTATACAGCAAGTTGTCAGCCCGTTTGTAGCTAACAGCTTGCTAACTAGCTAGTTCATGGGACATAATAACGTTACACAAATATTCAACCGCCTTCTGTTTTCGTGCTCGTATGGCTGTATAGTTCAAACGAGTCTTCAACTTACTTTCATTATTTGTCTGTTCACTTTGGGGCCGACATTAGGCGGGCTGAATCTTTTTTTTCCTCCCCTATGGTGCGCACGCGTTTTATTTCCCCCGCATTGATGTTGGGACGTCGTTTGATTACATTACTTCAAAATGCTAACACATACTACGCTACTTGTTTTACATAGTTCAACGGGGTTTGACAAAAATGTGTTGTGTGTTTGTTTTGCTGCAAATGGGGAGGTTATTTCTTTCTGCGTCATTCAACAAGGATGGGGGCCTCACTGAAGATGTCAAGCATGTGGTCGCCCGTCGTCACCGCGTGTTCCAGCGACACTGGCAACCGACAGCACGCACATAAAAGTCACTCACGCTACTTTATGGTCTACCAGGTGGCATTTGTTTTGCAATAAAACGAAAGGTAGTTGCAGGGAAGACTAGATCTCAAATGCTCCCTATCACAAATTCCAGCACTATGATTATACACTCTGAGTCACCAGGGACTATTATGGGTTATGATCCCATGACTGATGGGAATGTGATGATTTTAATGTTCAGCCCTCTCTGTAGACAGTCATTCACTTCCTGGCAGCCCCAAGACATGCTGTAGGTGCCACTGAAAATAACGTGTAGTCCAGGTTATGGTCACGTTCCCAGCCATGTAGCCACTCTCCTCCCAGCTCCTGTGATTGGTTAGAGGGTCTTTCGATTGTGATTTGCTTGGAGGCACTTGGTTGCATTCAAAGAAAAGGGTGTCTGGGTGATGGGACATTCCAAGAAATGGATGTGAATGTTTGGAAAAGGCTGTTGACCTTTTGTTGAGCACTATAAAATCCATTGTGCTTCACTGAGGAGCTTGTGCCAAGTAGAGCAAAGTCAGGATATATTAAAAGGAGTTAGGTGGTTTGGCCAGGACTGGTGTTCATTCTTCAGTGTGAGCAACTGGATGTGTGTCAATAGTGCTCACTGAACAATTTCCGATGACAACAGGTGATTAGAAATCATCACCCTACATCCTCTTTCACCTACATTATCTGTTTAGTTCAGCTCAGTTCAGTTCAGTTCAAGTTTTTTTTTGTTTTTTAGGGTTTATCCTTATTTGAAGCTGGTAGACACTACGTGTTATCGCAGTTCTAAGTGAATGGCCCGTGGCAAGGTTCAAGGCTCAATCTGCTGGCGATATGAGTGACTTTTGTGGTCGTTAACCAGACCACAGAGGTCGGTTTAAGAAAAGTGTGTGTGGCCGGTTGGGTGAATGAGGACTGGCATTAATTTACAGCCAGAGGGCAGATTAACGGCTCAGAGGGACACTGTCAGTGGATCAGGCTCGCTGGACGTCAGCCAATGTCCAAATAAGTCCACAAGGGCATCTGATTCACAAATGTGGAGCTTGCTCACATTACCGCCCGTGTCCTTCCTCAGGGCTCTACGACAGATTACAGTCTGCTTCTAGTGACTGTCAAGCAGCTACTCCTGAAGGCCAGATAAAGTTATCACTTCTGCTCACTTCAGAATGTGGCCTTCACCATCGTCATGGCTCTGCAGCCAAGTGTTCGTCAAGGCATCTTGAATTTATCTAATGATATTTATTTTATGTTACCAGCCCTCTCTTTTGCTGTCCAATCTTTGGATTATTTTGTTTTTGTTTATCGACCAAAGTAGCCAGTATTACAAGAATCTGTCACAGTGGTAAGACATGTCCGTCAGGTATGGATGGAAACTGTGGTAGTATCTTAATGCGGTCCATTTCCTAGAGACCGCTCTTTCTTTGAGGAAAATCTGATCCTGCTGAGCGACCAGAAATAGCCCATGGTGTACATTTCACACTGAAACGGGAGCTGACCCAGGTCTTCAGTAACGTTGTCCCCTTGGTATGAGGCTGGGAGGCCGACATGTTACAACAGCTCTGATGTCATCAAGTCAAAACGAACTGAATCATCAAATTGTCTAACTGTCGTACCAGTGGGGTTTGTCCTTTGTTTTACCGGCTAAAAGGGCGGCCTGTTAAGTTGATTAAAAATCCTAATAAACACACGATAAGGGCAAGACAAATTATTAAGTTGAAAAAGCAAAGAGGCTATATGGTTTACTGTTGTCACAAACAGCAGCAGATGGTAAACATGTGCCAAGTCACAATTCACTATCAGATAACCCCTCTGGTTCTTATCCTGTACTGTAGTTTTAATGGCAGTGTGCTAAGATATCTGCACAATAATAAAAACATGACATATCCTAATTGCACAGTATATGGGCTGTGATGAATTGGGCAAAGTGTTGAGCAGTAGGCACACTGATCTGTCAGTGGTAGAGAAGGAAGATGGTTTAGGGCTGTGAAGTTAGCTTGTTGGCATTTAGCCTGCTGCATGGCCTGATTATTGCATCATGTCATTCTTTGTAGGGAGCAAATTAGATTTGGAGGCTCATAACATGCAGGCAGTGTAGCTGCTGGTGTTGTACAGTGTGTGGTTTATTCCTGGTATGAGACATTTTGTAGCACTGACACATTGTTTGTCTTTCAGTCATCTGTATGAACTCTTCCCAAAGCTTGGCGTGTGTGCTGCTTATCATGAGGTGTTTACGTGTCACTCAGCAGCTCAGGAGATGTCAGATGTTATAGTTGTGGTTTCATCGAAATGCTAGACAAGTTTTAAAGGTTCTGTATGCAACAATCAGAGCATTAAAATAGCATCAAACTACTGTTTGCTGTGTGAAGATAGTGGAGTAATGATGCCCTGAGTAGAGAGTGAGCCACCTCCATGTTGAGAACTGTGTGCAGACAACTCTGAATTTTGCATAGAGCCCCTTTAAGCAAGAGGCCGCTGGGTAAATGCATTTGCATGTCTGTCAATGATTGTTATGCCGATATGCTCAAAGTGATGTGGCAAGATTTTTTTAGTCTAATTTATCAAACAGCAGTAACATTTGATTTCACTGGTGCTTATGTGTTATTCCCATGCAGTAATTGTTTTGGGTTGCTATGTGGATAAAGCAGGGCTGCCATGCAACATGGGTCACAAACCAGACTTGCAGAGGGGACTTGTGGTTATAGTGTACTGTCCAGGTCAAAAAAATTACCTGGTCACTTGAAGCCCCCAGAATTGTTGTATTTTTATTATTTTCTGCTAATATTTTGGTATTTCTGGTCAAGTAGAGGCTTGTAAGAGTAAGGCTTAATGTATTTGCTAAGTAGGGCTCGGCAGTATATTGATGTTATGTTGATATTGTGAAATGAGACGAAATGGTGTCTTAGATTTTTGATGTCATATTACTATAAGTGTTGCGTTTTCCTGGTTGTAAAGGCTGTATCATATTAAAGCAGGGATACTTAACTTGCTTCCTGGGTGCCACCTTTGCAAAATGACGGGAGTCTAGGGGCCAGTTTCTAGGAACTGAGAACACTGGGACTTAGTCTGGACCTGTGTCAGGGGTCCAGGGGATCCTGCCCTGCCACTTTCTTACAATTCATTAACAAGCTCTTGTTTTTAAAGCTTTTTCATGCACTCTAGCTCCTTTTATTCATTTTAAAGTACAGATAATAAATTCCAAGTGTGACTAAACTGATTTTTATTGTGAATTCAGAAATGGGGGCACAATATCACAGCAGTAAAATGTACTTTTCTTAACTTGCAGACTCTTCTGGCTCTTCTATTTTTGCCTTTTACATAGTCATTATTTTACCATAACTGATGATTATTAATCAAAAACCTAACTGTCTAAATACTTTGTGAAAGCACCAATAGTCAACACTACAATATCAACAGTGAGGTATTTGGCATAGAAAACTGTGATATTTGATCATCTCCATAGCAACGGTTGAAAACTATTTTGATATCTAGCTTTATTCCCCCCTCAGTTCTGTCATTCTGTTTTTTAAAGGCAAGTTTAAAATGCATTAAACAGCTGGATGAGAAGCTCTGTAATTTTACTAGTACTCAGCGGGTACATGACTAAATACTGTTCACACTTGCTTCCTGACCAGAGCTGTCACCGCCTGTCAGAGGCCTGGTGCTGACTGTCTAGTTAGTCACTACTGAGGCACATTTCTAGTTCAGAGGTTTCCCCAGAAAAGATTCATGCAGCCCTGTCCATCTCTCAGGGGGTGAACTATGCAACATTGGCTGCTGGTAAATTCTCCATTGAGCGTTGCCGGCCTCTGTCCACCAGCCCATGCTGTGCTTTGCTTCCTACTGAAGGCTCTGAATGGGTCCAGGCCGCCCTTCCAAGGTTGTAATGAGAACGTGACGCAGCTGCATTTGCACTGCAGCTGTCTTTGAGTGGTGGTGGGAGTAGGAGGCGGTTCCTGTTGTCGTGGAGAGTGCTGGCCTGGCAGTGTCGCCTGCCCCAGCCTGTGATTTCAGTCTGAACTAGAGCCAACATCCGAGCAACCCAATTCCACAGTACCCTGCAGCTTTCCTGCACGTAGCCAGTGTCCTTATTCCTGTTAGTGTGAACCATTTCTTCTTTGGTGATTTCACACGGCAGGCTGTAATTGTAATAATCCCCCCCACCCTCCTTATGGACAGTGAATGAATCGGGTCAAATGAATATATTTGCTGTATTTCAGTAGATACACTACAGAGGGGTCTAGTCCAAATCTCTTTGAGATTGTTTGTTTCTTGATATCCCCCCTAGCACTATAATTTCCAGAAACTGAATCCCTCCCTCCCTGTTGTGACTTACCCTGCAGGGCATTGCTGTACACTGTATGCCTTCCTTTATAAAAACAGTCAAAACAACTCTGCTTCTTTTTCCCGTGTGTGGGAAAATTCTAAATTTTCTTCACTGCCAAATTAAAAACAAGTCAATGAAATATTTTTAATGAATGTCAGAGTGCTAATTGTTGCTTTTCATTCCTTTTTTTTCTAGGTTTGAGTGGGACAAACTTTTGGAGAATGTGCATTGTTTGATCGTGAGTGTGACAAAGTCTGACAAGCAGGAAGCTTATATACTCAGGTGAGTGCTGGGTCTTTATTTACAGTACGTCTTCTCTGTTTTACCACTGATTAGAAGGCAGGCAGGATTAGACAGCGGTCACCTGTAAGCCGCTTGCCATTGACAGCACAGTCTCTTGTTCAGGTGATGACATGCAGTCATGGGCACATGCATTACGTGCTGCACAGCCTTCACTGTATATGCTACAAGGACACCCTGCTTTAACACACTAAAGCTGATGGGCCTTCTGCTGTAGTAATGTTTAAGAATCAAACAAGTATGGCAGGTTAAACAAATTGTCATAGCAACCAGGAAGTGTTTAACTCTTTATCACGTTCAAAACCGCTGCAATGGTGTGATGAGATCTTGTTCCTCTCCTCCAGTTTAAACAGACTGCAATCAGTATACTACGAATTACACAAGCAGTGAAGTTGAAGTTGTGTTAAGAAACCATTCATTTAAAGCAGTGTTTGAATCAAATGGGTGGGATTTCCCACATGCAGCCATGTTATGCAACAACGCTTTTAAAATTGCTCAAGGGAACTGTGCTTGTAATTATGGCTGCCACGTGTTTCAAGTCTCTGAGACAAGTTGAAACAAACTTTACTAAGATCTTTGTTTACAAGTGATCTATCCATTTCCTGAAAATTCATGTGTTTTTACATGTGCATACATGCTTAATGTTTGTAAGTGGGGATTTACCTCCTAATCTTGAAAATCTTGGCACCATCCATCACAAATTTAGCTGCACAGGAAAGGAAAAAAACAGTCCAACAACAAAACAAATGCTGGCAGTGTGTCCCTGTCTTGAATTAGGACTGTTACGTAAGCTTAGTGGTGATGAGAGCAGTATGAGTGGAAGGAGAATCACCAGTTAAAGGATGAGTTCGATATTTTCCAACTTGGACCCTATTTTATTTTTGTGTTAAGTTATTATTTTGAAATCGGTCCAGTATTGAACAAGAGGACGACAACAGCGAAACAAACTGCAATGTAAACACTTGGAGCATGCTCGCAACGTAAATGTACGACCATTAAAGTGCTTGTTTTTGCCACTGATGGGCTCAGATTATTATTACAAGTATCTGACAACAATATAGAAGGGATCTTTGTAGAGATCGACCTTTTTGTTAAAGAGCAAGATCCTTGTTTTTTTAACCAGAATCAGCCCTGAAGTCACCATCACCAAACCCACCAGACTCCATTCAAATAAAGAGTGATTTTATTATCTTAAAACGCACTTTATTGGAAGTTGATGGAAACAAACTCAGACTCTCAAAAACCTACTTGGTTAGTCTTTTCACTGTTTCAACAATTACCAAGTCTGGTTTGGTTAGAATAAACCCTTAATTCACCCACTTGGATGCAGAAATATGCTGTCTCTATAAATGCTAAAATTAATGTTTTTTTAAATGGAGTCTGGTGGGTTTGGCGATTGTGATTTCAGGGCTGTTTCAGGTTAAACAAAAAGGATATTACTCTTTAACAAAAAGGTTTATCTCTGTAGGGATCCTTTCCATGTTGTTATCTGAAACCCATAATAACAACCTGAGCCTGTCAATGGCAAAAACAAGCACTTATAGTGGCCCTACACTGACAGTGCAAACAGGCCCTGAATCGTAGTATTGCAGCCTGTTTCGCCCCTGCCAGCTGCAGTGCTTCTCACTTAATACTGGACCATTTTCAAAAAAATTTGTTCCCATTAGTCAGACACTAAAGCATGGGAAAGTAGGTCCAGGGTGAAAAATACTAAACTTACTGTTTAATAATTACTTGCAGGGTTGGAAATTGGTACAAACCGTCATCCTAATACTGCTAGATTTGTTTCACTCACGAGCTAAAAAATGTAAAAAGGCAATCTAAAAAGTTGATTTCCAACCCTGATCACTTGTATATCAAATTAAACAGCTGGAACAGATGTTTTACGCCTCTCTTGTACTTCTTTTTTCCCTCAGTGAGAGTAGCATGTTTGTCTCCAAGAGACGTTTCATTTTGAAGACATGCGGAACCACCCTCTTACTGCAAGCACTGGTGCCTCTGCTGGAACTCGCCAGGGAGTACTGTGGTTTTGATGCCATCGAGGTAGGACACACACACAGCGTTTGAGTTCATGTAAAAACTGACATTCAGAAACTGAAAGTGAAAATTTTTGTAGCTTTTATCTGATGCCTGTGCCTCTTCATCTCTCACACTTTTATATGCTTCTTTTTTTTCAGAATTTCTTTTACTCCCGCAAGAACTTTATGAAGCCAACCCATCAAGAGTTCCCTCATCGAAACTTCCAGGAGGAAGTAGACTTTCTCAGCCAGATTTTCCCAAGTACGTAACACAGAATCTTAGCACTAACCGTCTTTGTTGTCTACCCTGTTTTTCCCGCCTGAAAAAATGCTCTGAAAATAATGCATTTTAGAGAAACCAAAATGGCACAGTGCCTCTAGCATATCTGTTGTTGTGTGACGAGGAGGGCAGAAGAAGTTGCCTCAGGCTCTAAAATTATATAAAAAAAAAAAAAAAATGATGCATGCAATCCCATAGTTGGGATTGTGTCATGTGAATGGTAACCATAAGGGCAGCTAAAAACAAAGCTCTTCCTTTTTGCTTCTTCCAGATGGTGCAGCCTACTGTATGGGACGTTTGAACTCCGACTGCTGGTAAGCATACCACTTTCCCATTCTTGACCATGTTGTTGACATCCATGGATCTTTTTGTAGTAGAATTTATTATGAATTATGCCCACTGATGTTATCCTTGAAATATGTTCTCATTTCTCTCTACATAAAACACACCAAATAAATAATAATACTAGAAAATGAAAAGGCAGCCAAAGTCTGCAGCTGTTTGCCTTCTGTGTTATAGCAGGATTTCAGCCACAGCAGGATATTGCTATTTGCATTTTAGCACAGACAATGACTATCTAGTACAATCATGAGGTGGAGATAAAAGAGCAGGTCTGCTCTGTGGTTATTTCTGCTTGTGTGAACCTCTTCTGATGTTAAACTTAATAATGCTTTCTCCTGATTTTAATTAGAGCCTTAACAAAATGTTTGACTGCCTGTCACCCACAGGTACCTGTTTACCCTGGACTTACCAGAGTACTGGGAGAACAAGCATGCGGATCAGACGCTGGAAGTTTTGATGAGTGACCTCGATCCAGCCATTATGGACCAGTTCTACATGAAAGATGGTGTTTCTGCAAGTGAAGTCACTCGTGTAAGTTGAGGTTTCTTTATTTGTCTCAGCAGGCCTCTGCACACACACAGGCCCTCCAGTGTTGTTATAGGAACATGTTTAGATCTGTGCAGTGTTTGGTTGAGCCCGCAGTTAGACATGTGCAGCCATGGAAGGTTAAAGCATTGTGTATGTCGATTTGCTGTTGACTGTTTCCTGTGTGTCTCGTTGCAGATGAGTGGAATTAGTGACCTGATACCAGGTTCTGTGATCGATGCCACAATGTTCAACCCTTGTGGATACTCAATGAATGGAATGAAGGCTGATGTGAGTGTCTCTTTTTTTCATCTGGGGCCTTTGTTGTGCCAGCTACTTAAAGGAATACTTTCAAAATGATAATTTGTATACCAATTACTCACTGTGTTGTCTCATTGAATTTGTGAAGAAAACTTTGAACATTCGTCGTGCATTGAGGCAAAACTGGATCAAACATCCATCCATTCTTCAGCCTAAAATGCCTGATTTTTATGGCAGCTTTTCTTTAAAAAAAAAAATGCAATGCACATTGATGTTTGTGTTTTGCAGTGAAATTGAGGGAGCAAAAGTGAAAATAGCAAAAACAGTTGCGATGTTCTGTGGGAAACACCGTAGGTTCTGAATCAGAGTCTATTTTTGATGTTGGTGGGGCAACAGCTGATCGCCAACAATGAGCTGTTGTTGCCGTTTGCAGCGCTGAAGGACCTTCTCTGTGAGCTGCTCTCTTACTGAGTTATTTAACAGTCCCATCAATCTCACAGTGACACTGATACAGCTCCACTCTGTCATTAAACCCATCAATAACTGTTGGGTTAGATGTGATGCTAACAGTTAGCCCTTAGCTCACACTCCTGCAGCAGTAGTGCAAACACAGCGAGAGGGGCTGCATGCAGCTCTACAGTGAAATGAGAATTTACCCACTGTTCACTGTGGAGGCATGCGAGAGAAAGTTTTGTTCGTAAATGCAACGTGACACAGCGAGTAACTGATATACAAATGGTCATTTTTCTGGCTGAAATCTTCCTCTAAACATTTCTGTAACGTGGCTCCGCTTGTCGTCTTCTCCAGGGAACTTACTGGACCATCCACATCACCCCGGAGCCAGAGTTCTCCTATGTCAGCTTCGAAACCAACCTCTCCCAGACATCGTACGATGATCTGGTCAGTAAGGTGGTGGAGGTGTTCAAGCCAGGAAAATTTGTGACTACGCTTTTCGTCAATCAGGTGTGTTTTTAAAATCCAAGCTTGGTTTCATTCAGAAGGATTTTAATTGAAGTTGTCACTGAGTAAATTCTTTTTTTTTTCTCCCTTTGTTTGCTCCTCACAGAGCTCCAAATGTCGCAGTGTCTTTTCTCCTCCCCAGAAACTGGAGGGCTACAAGCGTCTTGACCGCCAGTTGGCTCAATTCAACGATTACAATTTTGTCTTCACAAGCTACGCCAAGAACCGCCAGCAGAACCAGCAGAGCTGAGGGTTGAGGATGAAGAAGAGGCGTAAAAAAGGCAGCCACTCAGGGCTCCCTCCCTGCAGCTGGCTTCA
The DNA here is from genome assembly GCF_006386435.1 of Epinephelus moara. NCBI lineage: Eukaryota > Metazoa > Chordata > Actinopteri > Perciformes > Serranidae > Epinephelus > Epinephelus moara. The sequence continues at coordinate 9,118,717 of NC_065517.1, read as the reverse complement.
ACCCGCAGTAGAAAGCTCATCCTCCACCTCCTCCGTCTTCCCTCCCCTCATCCTCCCCTTTCGCTGCTGTCGTTGTCCAGAATCCCCCGGTGCTGGCGCGGTTGCGAGCCCTACCTTAACCTCCAGTTTGAGTTGTTTGCATTGTTGTACCTGTGACTTAGATCTCTTGCATGAAAGCTCTTTTCTCTGTTTCGATATCCTAGCTCACTCTTGCTGTGATCTTGAAGTGCATGTAGAGGAATTAAACAAGCTCTGTTTGAGGCTGTCCACCTGTGCCCAGTACAACGGTCCCTTCTTGCAGGTCTCGCCCCTCATCCCTCACAGACAAGGCTTCCGCCCGCACTAGGCCAGGGCCCTGACATGCTCAGATCAGTCCGCCTCTTAATGATCATCATTCAGCTCGTCCGTTTTTAATTTAAACTTCAACCAAACCAGTCCATACTGAATTTGCTCTCTATTTTGATGATTGGTATTTATGAATTGCTACCAATTTTTGAGTGCACTTTAAAACCCTGTGAAGTCATGGTATGAAAAGGCCAACCTTTTGTCTAAAGTCGAATTGAATGTAGAAGTCGTTTTGGCCATTCTAATTGTTGTCGCAATGTCAGGACATGTTTCCTTTGAAAACAAACGCCATACTTGCTGTTTAATGTCGTGCTATCGGACAAAAGGTTTGCAGCTCATTGGTCAAGGTTAATGCACTCGAGCAAAAGGCGTCTGCTTTGCTGGGCTTCCGACTCCCACCAGCATTCATTCATCAGTCCTCCTCCACCTCGACAATCATACAGTCCCCAAATAGACAGGCTTTTAAAGTTGTATTCCTGGAAAATATATGTGTATGAATCATTGAAGACATTGAACATGTGCACTTTGTTTCCCCCAAGCTTCTATTTTTTTTTTTTTTTACAGCATGCTGTATCTATAGGAAGCCTCTGGGTATTAAAATCCCCCCAGTTATACTGAGCACTGCAGTTTCCACGTTCACCCGAAGTGGTTCAAACTGAATGTAGCACAGGCCGCGTAAAGCAGCCTCCCGTCTTTCGAATGTATGCATCTCTAGAGAAAAGCCTGGACCGGGTTTGAGCTGAATGTACGACTCCAGCGGAGCACACAACGCCCCCACCCTCCTCTTCCCTCACACACACACACACACACGCACGCAGAGAGCTCACAATGCCCTCTGCTGACCAGCCATTGTCTGGCTCGCAGCGGGTCTCCCCCTGCCAGAGTCAGTCTGTCAGCTGGCCCCAGAACCGTGACATGACGAGAGGCGGCCCTCCTGGCTGCCGCGCGCTCTGAATGGGAAATAATGAATCAGACACTTTTGCTTAGTTGCCCAGCAAAGCATTTTTCTTTTTCCCGCATAATATCCATCCTCTCTCTGTCTCTTTCCGCCCCCATACAGAAATCTGTAAGCGCACAATAGAGGCCCACCAGTCTGAGCATGCCAGGGTGATCCCGGATCATTCCACATGTAACCGCTGCATAAAACTGCCATTTTATTAAATTTATTGTGCCCAGACATTTTTTGCAGTGAATTGGTCGAAAATGTGACTCCCCTAGCAGTTTTTCCCCCTCCCTTTTTTTTTTTGTTTGGATCAATGCCCTTTGTTCATCGAGGGGCAAAATCCTGTGACACTATGGTGCATGTGACTACTAGTGCCGTGTTGCTTGACAGTGTAGTGTAGCGCCGTCTCTTCCTCCTTTTCGTTAGCGAGTCTGTGTGCTTCACTTTCCTCTTGTTTAACCAGCTGAAATTGTTTCCTGGTGTGTTTCGGATAGGTGGGGACTTTTTTTCTTTTTTCTTTTTTAGGGGTCGGGTTAATTTGTATTAATCTCATTTCGAGTTGTGGGAAAGTGCTGAAAGCAGGTTGGGTTTCTTTATTTATTGCTTTGAGACTAATGTGGGTCTTCTCCGCCTGCCGTTCAGTTCAGTGGCGTTCACAAGCTTCTCCTGCCAGAGAATGCAGTTTCAGTTTTGAGCTGGAGAAGACACAGCGGGAGTCCAACCTGCTTTCAGCCCTTTTGTGTAATTCAATTTGTTCTTTTGAAATATGTTCGGTGATTGCATCGACACCTCTAACGGCGCACTCATCACCTGAGGCTCTCTGTGAGCCATTTGGACCAGTAAATAAAGTTGGAAGAGTTAATGTAAGAACTAGCAGTGAAGTTGACAATTGGAATAGTTTCCCTCTAGTTTGTCCATCGTGGCTTTTTGGAGTGGTTTCATTTTCTTTCCTGAGGACCAAACTCTGCTCTTACATAAACTGCTCCAACTCACTGTCAAATGTCCGAGGTGATCTGCCATGACTGTTACAGGTCCTTAATGCATTCACACAATTTAGGGATTTAAACTGCTCAAAAAATGCTGTCGCGGTTCAACACTAACTGTTCTTGGATTAAGTACATTTTAGCCTTGTTGGTGTGGATCATTATGCTATTTTATTTTTTTATACAGTGAACTCAAAATGCATTTTTGCAGTTGAATGGTGATAGGATTTTATACAAAATAACATTTTGTATTTTTGCTGCGGACCAATCTTCCTTTTTTTTTTTCTCTTCCCCTTTTGTCCAAATGTTTATTTTGTTGTGAAACCAGTTTGTTCTGAAGTTTATGGGATTACCTTTTCAAAGATGGTTTAAATTATGTTTTTGTTTTATTTTTCACTTTCCCTTCCTCTGTGAGTCTTTTCTCCAGAGGAAAGGAAAGTCTCCCCTGGGTCAGAGGGTGTGTTTGCAGGGTGTACTGAAGGAGAAACTTTGCTGTTCTAATTCTTTCTTTTGCTGTTCTTTGGATGGTCAAGATGTGCTAAATATATCTGTGCTACGAGCTTGATGCCTCAATAAAAAGATACTTATCTGTGCAGCTGCTGTGTTGTTTGTTTGTTTGAAGGCTTTGGATAAGATTGTTATCTAGAGGGAAGGATACACAATCAAAGGCCCAACTGGAAAAACTTTAAAGGACCTCACATTGTAGACCATCAAAGACCATCAAACACTGTGGAAGCCATTATTGCAGTCACTCAGTATCCATTAAATAAATGCAAAGAAAATACAACTACTCTAAATGCCACTCTAATTTAAAGGTCGTCTCCATTCATTATCACCCTGAACAATAAGCCATTTGAGAAGACAGAGCCAGACATGCTAAGGTTTAGGAAGTTAAGAGATTATGCCAATAGTGAAGTGATCACCTCTTAAAGGGACAGTTCACCCCCAAATCAAAAATACATGTTTTTCCTTTTACCTGTAGTGCTATTAATCAGTCTAGATTTTTTTTCGGTGTGAGTTAACGAACATCGAAGATATTGGCCATAAATATATCTGCCTTCTCTCCAATATAATGGAACTAGATGGTACGTGGCTTGTGGGGCTAAAAGCAGCAAAAAAAAGTGTGCATCTACTGCTAGCTCACCTAGCACCAAAGATACTAGATTACTACCGTCTTTGCTAGCACCACTGAGCTAGCTAACGTCACAGCTCAGCTGAGGAGGACACTATTAGGCCAGTTTCATTACCATTCAGTTCAACTTTTTGACCCACAATAGGGAAATCTGCAGTCATCATGAGCCAAGTAGTCTACAACCACATAGCATAATAACAAAACATTCATTCATTCATTTATTCATTCATTTTCCATAACCGCTTATCCTCTTGAGGGTTGCAGGGGGGCTGGAGCCTATCCCAGCTGACACTGGGCAAGTAGCAGGGTACATCCTGGACAGGTTGCCAGACTAAAATATAACACAAGATCTCAATAAAAAATAATTTATCTTCAGTTCTAAAGTAAAGTCAAGTGCAGAAGTAACAATTATAAACCAGGTGAGTGGACTCCAGTCACATGACTTGGACTCAAGTCAGACTCGAGTGAAAAATTTTGTGACTCTAGACTCAATAAAATTATGAGACTTGCAACTCGACTTAAACATTGACACCAATGACTCGGGACTTCATTTAGACTTAAGCCTTCTGAAGTGAAAATACTTGTTGCCTTCCCCTAAACGTAACGTAAAGTATATCCAGATCGGTGACGTCAACACATCAGAGTGCTCTATTAATTACTTTTAGAATATCTCCACAAGGCTGCCATCCAAAAACGTACTTTATCTGCCTCTGCTTCATCACCATTGTGGCATGCTGACGAATCAGAGACTATGTTGCATGTGTGCGTAACAGCACAGATCCTAAAGGCTATGCTCAATGGAATAACATGACATTCAGCACAACCTAGTGTAAGAAGATCTGTGCTGTTTGTGCAGCAACTGAAATAATGAGTAGAATATTGTGAGTGTGATAAATAATGTGTTGATTATCCTTTGTGCATTGGGATTGCATTGCCTTGTTTTTATGAACTTGTTTTGATAAATAAATACAAATTTTTAAACTCAACTCAAAACTCAAAGTTTAGGACTTGGGACTTGAGTGCAAATACTTGAGACTTACTAGTGACTTGCAAGACAATGACTTGGTCCCACCTCTGATGATAACTTAAGATGAGTGAATCTCTAGTACAGAGATCATTTGACTGAGTTCAGCAGACCAGTGGCTACTGAAATGAAGAATGATTAAGTAGCCTAAAAGTGCACATGTATTCGCAGCAAAATGTGCTGACAGTATCAAAAGTAAACGTACACACAGAGGCAGCAGAAAGACCCATGTCAGTGTGATAGTATATGATTGGATTATTATTACTACATATGCACTATTGTGTACGCAGCTAGCTGGTCAGAATTAAAGATGGAGTCAGCGATTTTGGAGAAACATTGTTGATATTTGATGATTTTTTTTTTTTGTTGCAAGTAAAATATTTTTATACCAAGTTGGCAAGATAATATCACCGTCTTATTTACTTTTCAGTATTATCATAGTGTAGCTCCATTCTTAGTGGATGAGGGCGTGAAAGAAGGATGGTAGCCTGCATAGTGTTGTGTGTCTCCGTCTGAGCCACTTTATTTGTTTACCATTTACAAAGCCAGGGCTGTGTAAGAACACAGAGTTTTTTTCAGTGCGCACACAGAATGGACAGCTAGCGTACCATGAGGAGATATTATTATAACAATTAATCCATAATGTATCATATTTTATAGCCTGGAAATGCATATATTTTGTATGTAAAATCTTCATTTCCAAACTGCAAGTGAGCTGTCAGATAAATGTAGAGGAGTTAAACTGCACAATATTTTCCGATGACATGTAGGGTAGTGGCAAAAGAAGTATAGAGTTACATAGAATGGAAGCAGAAGTACTTCAAATTTCAAACTTGAGCAAATATACCCATTTCCTTTACACCACTGCCAACACTTACTGAAACAATTAACAACAAATACATACACCTGTGCCTCCCCTGACCTAACTCAAAAAGAACTGGTAAAAAAAAGAAAGAAAAATAAAACACTAAAAAAATCATTAATGAATATGAAAATATCTTTGTTTTATCAATATGTGTAAAAACATTGACATTTTTGAGTAGGATGGAATTAAAATAAATAAGTTACGCTAACATAAATAAAATAATTTGACCACTAATGATTAAGATATCGGATAAATATTAAGTTGTTTCAACTTAATTACGTTTTTTAGGGTAAAAGCAAATCATGTTGGTTTTACTGAACTAATTGAGTTTGTCACATTATAAAAGACTCATGGGATTTACTGAATAATGCCAGAGTTATAAACTACTTAAAAAGATGCATGCAAATAGTTGCATGCATCTTTTTCTCTTTTTTTTTTTTTTTTTTAAGTTGAATCAGTTAGTTATTTTGTCAGAGTGGTACAAGTCAGTGCACTGTAGACTACTCTTTACATTTCTTGTACATGGAGAGAAAAATCCCTTATCTACGGTGTTAGATAAGCTCCAACACTGCTGTTTTGGATCTGCCATTCAACAGTTGTCAGGTCATCACAGGTGAGGTCAGATTAGTTTGCATATACCTCACCTTCACCTTACTACTACATTGTCCCTGAGTTTCCTTCACAGCAGCTCTGTCCTAACATCCCTCCATGTACAAGCTGCCTCCTGGTGGACAGAGAGTGTATTGATCTCTCTCTGAGTCTCTAAGAGCAGCTGCTTTGAATGAAATTTACAGTCTTGTTAAACAACACTAATGTGCACTTCCTGCAACAGTTTTCCTCAGACATACTGAAACAACAGGGATCCAACAAAAGTGGTTTTCTTAGAAAGACAAAATAAAGCAATACAATCTGAAAGAAATGACAAACACACAATTCCCACATGGCAACCACTGTTTCCACCTTGTTCTTTCACTTAAACATTTATAAAAGAAATATCCATGATCTACTTGAGGGAACATTTTTGCTGCCCTGTGCAGGTCCTGCTACATACATGCTTTCACTTACAGCAACCTTTCCTAACTCTGCACCAAACCTGAATTATGGGCTGATTCCAGTTCCTTAGAGTAATGCTATCCAAACATTACTGCTGTACGTATCCATCACTGACTGTGGACAAAGATATAATACCCTACATTCTTCTACTATATAAAGGAATACCACCTGCAAGCCTGTGACCTCTACAATCTAATATTGAATTATTATCCACAGTGCTTGTAAAGTACTACCCTTCCCAGCAGGGCACACAATATTTTAAACCAAGTCTTTCTAACATTCTGGAGGTCAGATAAGCATGAATTTGAATTAACTTTACATTAATACAGTCAAATTCAAGTAATGACCCTATTCCCCACTTAATCCTGGACCAACAGCAATGAGCTGAAACCTGCCATGTTGATGGTGCATTCTATTTCAAGTATAAAAAAATGGGCAAATACATAAACACACACATTACAATTCTTGTGTTTTATAATTAACCTCCTTTGTTTTGTTGTGTCATAGACTGTGGCAGCATTGGCTTACTGCTAAAGTTCAGATCATAGACTATATAAATTATAATATTTACAATATTTATATATATATATGGAGAGAGAGAGAGAGAGAGAGAGAGAGAGAGAGAGAGAGAGAGAGAGAGAGAGAGAGAGAGAGAGAGAGAGAGAGAGAGAGAGAGAGTTTATGGTTCAGGTATATGTCAGCACTTCGAAGTCTGTGGATATTCTAGCCTGTAGCTCCCCTGGTGGACTGTTTGTACTGTGGAGCGTAGTTTTGAGGTTTTGACGATTGGTGGCGGTAATTCACTTGTAGCAGGAAGTCACCCGCTGTTGCACCAACGAAGAAGACTATCACCAATGTTGTCTTCCGCTGCTTTAATTCACGTGGAGGAACCGCAGCGTGAGTCTTCGTGTTTCTGGCAGGGACACGAAGAAAGACAGAAAAATGACGCAGTTAGACGGTGTAGTGTAAGTAAGACAATATATTTTAAAGAACTCACTGTGTTTAAGCGTCTCAGTGTGTCTTCTTGTCCGGTGCTCGCGAAAATAACTTTGTTAAGACCGCTAACATTAGCTTAGCATGACGTTTGTCAGCTAGCATTAGCTTAATCTACTGACAGATAATCTTGTTTTTATGTTGTTGAGTCGAATTTGACTAGGGTGTATTTTGTCACATATTGAATATTGGACAATTTTTTTTTTGGTCAATACTTAAATTGTTCGCTAGCTAACAGTTGCATTCAGTGCAAACCCCCTAATGTCAAGTTAGTGTGTCAGTGTCAGTCACATCAGCATGTAACGTTCACTGGTATGAGAAACGTTAGAAAGCTCAGTTCACATGCATCGATAAGGAGAGGAAACTGATGTGTTGTTTATTTAGAGTTGGGTACTTTCACTCAAAACGATAGTTAGACTGAAGTACAAGGGGTGGATGGCTTAGGGATGGATATTATTTTGATTTATACTTAGAGTACTGTGATACTGTCTTACTGTTACTGTCTACTGCTGTTTGTTTCTGCATGATGTCAGTGAAGTATTATAATCTGTGTTTAAAGTAAATTAGTAAATTAGTTACTTAATAGTAAGTACAATAGCTCACAGCAAAGTGTTCAAAGAATAATTGTTTTTAGATGATTTCCCAGAGACTACAACTCAGACTATGGAAAGAGATGACCTTACATGATATTATATCCTTATATGAAGAGTGACGGCAATCCTGCATTGTATAACCATAGCCAGGCTAACCAGTGTGAAGTGGACTCTTGTGTTGGAGTGCTAGTTAACATTTTAGCATATTGTGGCAGTTTTTCCCCCTTTATTTGCTAACAAAGGGTATACATCTATTGTTATGTTAGATTAGAGAAAGAGGGAACATCATGGGAATATTGTTTCCCTTTGCGATGCTCCTGTTAGTCTAGATAAGTATGATCATCAAATTTAGGATGCATATTCCTCAAAATGGGCAACTTATAAGTAACCCAGTCCTTTCAAGAACAATGTCGTTTATCCCGAGCACAATAAACTCTTTTGAAGATCCAGATTATAGGATTTAGTGGCATCAAGTGGAGAAGTTTCAGAACTGAAATTTCTCCTGTGTGCCAAGCATGCAGGAGAACAACAGTGACCAGCGCAAAACTGCAAAGGGCCTTGCCTAGAGTCAGTGTTTGGTTTACCTGTTCCTGGGCACCTGTAGGAACAACATGGCAGGCTCCATGGAAGAGGACCCGCTTCCCGCTTGGCCTTGATTTAGTTTACTTAAGAAAATGATAGAAATCAATGGTATTTGCTCCATTAAAGGAGGATTAATGGTGTTTTTTGCCTTTTCTTTCATCATATTAAAATGAGATTGAGATTGTCAATTTGTATAGTACATTGACCAGTAATGACCAGTAATATTACAGAGTAAACCTGTCATGCGTTGCTCTGTTTTTTTTAATTTTGTGTAGCAGTGAACAGCACTGTCAGTTTGTCATCTTCCTCCGTGCTTTTGTCTATCCGCAGAAAACCCAAGACAAAGCGCTCCAAGCGCTTCTTGGAGAGCAGAGCGCCCAAGCTGACTGAGGATGTTAAGACTGCCATGATTATGAAAGGAGGGAACACCAGTCAAACCATCACACAGGCCCTCAAGGACATCGTAAGTAACCTGATGATGTGCTCGATAAGAAAGACTTTCAAGGCATGACTTATTTCACAGAGATGCTATTGTTGTAAAGGTTAAGTTGTCCTCTTTATCAGTCACCAGATGTTAAGATAATCGACGTGACGACATCACACTGTGTTCTTTTACTTCACTGTGTGTTCTTTTAAATTCTTTTAGTGGCTCTTTTTAAACTCTTCTTTATTTAAAAAAAAAGAAAAAGAAATTACCAAAATTACAAAAAACAATCCAAGCAAACGTGTAGATTAAAAACTCCATTCTTTATGCCTCCTTTGCATTTTTACACGGAACCAAACAATGGTGGCATTATGCCTCTGTGGTGTGTGATTTTAGATCACATGCAGGCATCATGGAATCAAAAGAGGTGTGATGAGCGTGACATGTATTGTGATATAAAACATATGTATCTGCAGGGTTTTATAAACATTTATTACACGGCTCTATTAAATGCTGCATTCTGATTGGTCAGTCGCGGCATTCTGCGGTCTGATATTACTCTGTAATGACCGCTGCTAGTAGCAACGGTCATAACACACAGTTGCTATGTAGCCCGGCGTTGCTATAGGGACGCTGCCCTGACAACAGTTACTTTTTTTATCGGGCTAAAGTAGCCGTTACCGCTTACAAAATGTATAATTAATCAATATTCTGTCTATTCAACTGATAATTAGCCGTGTAATAAGCGGGATAATGTATAATGAGCCGGTGAATACTGGGAAAACTATTCCCCTGTCGGGTGTTATTTTCCCAGTATTCACCGGCTCATTATACATTATCCCTTACTTACAATAGCATTAATATGGCAAAAACAATCATTTACCGCCCCTGCGTCGGATCTCATCCTCTGTTTGGAGGGTAAGGAGCTCCCGAATGTCATTGTTTCCCAATTTGCGGACATTTACAGCTACTGTTCTTTGTCTTTGAGTTAGCTGCTAACAGCTACTTTTTAAATCTCCCACAGTGGGTCGCACACATAACACGTTGTCAAAACGTCACACCTGCGCTGCCCCTGATCCTGTCCTGTTAATACAGACAGGATTTTGGTGCTGTTACTGCCTCCCGTGGCAGCCTAAAGGCCCCCTTTTCCACCCGCACCTTATATACGACATGGCAAGGCAGTGCGAAAGAGGTGAAAGAGACAAACAGTGTAATAATTCAGCTATGTCTGTTGCAGATTATAAATACAGACACAGAGTCACATTGCATGTGACATACAAGAAATAAATGGATTATTAGGTATCAGAGAAAATGCTTTCGGAGTCTGTTTAAGTTAACAATTGTTCATCCATATAGTTCCTCACATATGGGTTCAATGTATGCTTGTTTAAAGCAGCACCAGGCACTATGTGAATATGTGTGAATGGTTAGCAAAACCAAGAAGTCAAATATATCAAAAAGTCACAGAGACAGAAAGAACCTATTAAATACTTTTCTCTGCCCCTTTTCTTGATGAAAAGACTTTTTTTGCAGCAATGACTCCTGTCCATAATATCTACAATGAAAGTGATTAATATTATGTTTATTAAAATATTGTCACGCTTGTAAAGACTACACCAAAGAAACCCTAGTCGTGAAATAGAATTTGACTCTCCGAATGTTGATTAAGAGTCTAAGACAAGACACCTGTTCAGTTTTTCGATAGATTGTCATAGTAATTTAACCATATTTGTGATTGAGCTTTAATGAAAACAGCTGACACACGAGCAAAATTGTAAATTCAAACAAAAAATCTTTTTTTCTCCAGTATTCCCTTAAGAAGCCAAATGCTGTGCTGTACAAGAAGTAAGTGAAATTACTTTGTTTTTTTCCAAATTATTAATCAGTTGATTTGTAAACAACCATTTGAATGCTATTTTTCAGTACTAATTTTATATTTTTTGCCACTTAAGATTTAACTTCACTAGCTGAGAGTCAATATTTCATGTGCTGTTTTCCACTGAGAATGAAACACTCAGAATAGATAGACATCAAAATAAACAGTATTTATCTGAGCAAAAGGGAGAATTTCCTTAACTCCCTTCCATTTCTGACCTCAGCAGGATGTCTGGTGTTTTCTTAAATCCTATTAAAGATGTAAACCAATAACAGTGTCTTGAATCCTGAAAAAGAATTTGATTATGTTGTGACCTACAGCAGTGCACACCAATAAATCATGCATAAGCTGTAAATTAGATATCAAATCAAAGTTGGATTTGAATGGAAGTTAAATCCACTTAAGTGTCTTTAGAGTTAAGTCAAAACTGCTGAAGTTAATGCAGTTAATTATCTATGAGTGTTAGATAACATGTTGAACTGACTGCTGTGTGTAACATCTGTATTTGCTTGTCAGGAAGAACATAGCGCGGCCGTTTGAGGACTCCACATCACTGGTAAGTGAACAAGAAATAGGGCACACCCCAAATGCTTTATTACAGTTACATCTCTTTAACATGTTTTATTGCTAATCATTTAAACTCTTTATCAGGAATTTTTCTCCAAGAAGACAGACTGCTCTCTGTTTCTGTTCGGCTCCCACAACAAGAAACGTCCCAACAACCTTATATTTGGTAAATTCTCTTTTCTCTGTATCACTCACTCAGTTTTTAACTTGCATTAAGTGGTCAGTTAGTGTGTAATTTCCATACATATTCCTAATAGAATATAAAGAAGATTATTTTCAATAAAATATTTAATGTATGAAAAGGTTACATCAGGAAGAGAAAAACTCCTATCTGCTAATTAATGATGCTTTCTTTCCAAACGTGCATGATGGCGTGTGTAATTGTTTCCTTTGGTTTGTTTGCAGGTCGCCTTTTTGACTTCCATGTGCTGGATATGATTGAACTTGGAGTAGAGAAATACGTCTCTCTGAGTGACATCAAGGTAATGGTTGCCGTTGTTTAGTTAACGTCTGTGTTTTCTGGAAAGGAAAATTTGATTTTCACTCTTAAGTTAAGCTGGGGTTTAGTGTCAGCCCAAAATTTGTGTCATATATAAATTGCCATCCTTTTTTAAAAATGTAGTCAGTTTAAGCAGCAAGAAGCATCTGTGTTGTTGCTATGGTTACCTGCAGTGTGATGTTGAGCACTGATATAAAGCGCTGGTTAAACTGTTAATTGTTGAATCATGGTTGAGGCGTCTTAACATAAAGCTTCAGAAGATGCCTGCCAGCCAATCAGAAAGTGTTTTTCTACCCATTTTTTCCCTTTAAAGGAACAGTGCGCTGTTTTGGGAAATACACTTATTTACCTGAGATTAATCATAGATATCTGCTTGTGTATGCAGAAGCTGTAGACAATGGTACAAGAGTTTGTTATCAGAAGCATCCTGGTTTCTGTTTGCAGTCTGATTGATATTGACCAGTCAAGTTATAATGGCAGATAAACAGTTCAAGTGGAGAGCAAGAGAAGCAAAGAGCATTAGCCAAAATGCAGTCTCGAAACCCATTGTCTATTGTCTTAAAGATTCAGCTTTTTATTAGCTCTTTTTCTTTTTAACTTACCTGCATTCATATGCACAGATCTGTTTATAGAAATTAGAAGAGGAAGTCTCGGCCCAACTGTCTGCTGGCTACAGCAGAACCCCCAAAGTATTGGCTGTTGCTCCCAGAGGCTAAGCGCTGTCAGATCGATAGCAGCTGGGTTCTGAGATTGGCTTGAGATTGATATCAGTCTCATGTCTGTGAGTAAACATATTGAGCTGGAGTCAGACCACGGTTAGCTTAGCATAAAGACAGGACACAGGGGGGAAATGGCTAGCTTGGCTCCGTCCACAGGTAAAAATATGTCTACCAAAACCTCCATGCTCACTAATTACCACAGAGCTCATTTGTTAAATCAGTACAACAAATACTATGTGGTTTTAGTGTGAGTTACATGTTGGGACCTTGTGTGCAGTGTCTGTGGCTGTAAAGTGGATCGCTAGTGTGAATAGAGTTTGGTTTAAGGTTCTGTACAGTGGTCACACTCTGAGGCTCTGCTAAGATACTGACAAAACGTGAACTTGCAGTGTGTGTGACTGCAGGCTTCACTGTTTCTGTTCAGGCAGGAAATGCTTAAAGAAATCATAATTTTTACTCTTCAATGAGGCTGGGAAAATACATTGTGAAAAATCAAAGTCTGACTATTAAACTTTGTAAAGGGCCAACCTCCCAGTGATTTGATCTTTTCTTAAAAGCATACTAGATGGATGTCAGAGGTAAGATCTGACAGAGTTGACGTCTTACGAATTGACATATTGTTATATATTTATTAATATTACACCAGTTGCTAAGAGTTCTCAATGTTAATTAACATATTAATTTTTCTAACCATACTACTTATTTAGTTTTGACTTGTAAGGGCTATGGAGCTGACCTGTTATGGTTGAGACACACCAGATAGCAATATTATTTAATGACTTAAAAAAGAAATAGAAAACTGACCAGCACTACAGCAGAAAACGTGCCTTTTTGGAAACCAGGAAGTGAGACAGGACTCCTTAGGTTATAGCTGACTCCTTTTTATGCCTGATTAAATGATGTTTTTGTAGAAATCTGACAGTTGACAAAAATCTGGGCACACCTAAAAGGCCAACATTTTCAAACACACAAAAAAATTAAAACAAAGATGGTTATAGCAGTACATTTTTACACCAACATTATCAATACAGTTAGTTTTACATTTGGAAACCTTTTACAATTGTAATTGTTTGGAGTTGTGAATTCTTGTCTGGGACAGGGCTGTTTTCTGCCACAGGACAAGTTTAGAAGTAACAAAAATTAAAGCAGATCCAAATATTTTATAAATCATATTTATTTCATGAATATAAATCCATTGAAAATAATGTTTCACCCCATAGAATTAGTGTGGTGATAAGTTATGGTAAAGGTTTTATTTTATTTTTTTTGTAGAATATGTTTTGTTCTCTTGATTTTCAAGAATGGTTATTTATTTGAATAGAACAGACCACACAAACACAGTTTATTTGACCATAGATAGATCAGAAACTAAAACCTCAAGTTCAGATACAGTAAACAAACATGGCCAACTGAACTACAGTATTACCATGGCAACCAAACCAGTCTGACCAGATAAAACTACACTCATCCTTTGTGTAAATTTGTTTAAAATACTTTTTCACTGAGCAGTGTCTGTGGGGTGTGGCCTTAACGTGTAGCTGTTTACCAGAAAACAAAGTATGACGGTGACTTTATTGATACTTTGTAAAGCAATGAACGTCAGCCTTTTCTTTTTGTTTTTGTACACTTGAGCAATATCATATTTCTGTCAGGTCTTCCAATGATTGAGAGAAAGCTGGTTATATCACACAGGCTCCTAAAATCTAGTTTTGTGTTTTTCTGTTGCAGACCAGCAAATGTCCTGAGGGGACCAAACCAATGCTGGTGTTTGCAGGGGAGGCTTTTGATACAGACAACGAACACAAACGTCTGAAGAGTCTGCTCACAGGTATACACCAATCATACTCAGTCAATGTGTCTCGAGATTTCATTTAGGTGGAAATAGTGTATTTATTTATATGTACTAATATTAGTCCTTGTCCATTTCTTTGATCCACCTTTCAGACTTCTTCAGAGGCCCCACAGTGTCTGCGGTGCGTCTGGCAGGTTTAGAACATGTTCTGCACTTCACAGCCCTGGATGGGAAAATCTACATGCGCAGCTACAGGTACATGAGATTTGGTTAAGATTTGACCAGGAAAACTTTGCATCTGGTCAGAGTAACAAAGTTGTGTTTTGGGTGAAGAAGAAATCACAAATAATAGAGAATGTACCTGTCAGCTGAGCCATGACCAAATCATGTTTGATCCCTGCTTTTAGATCCTTTTGAAAGAATTCAAATTTTGGTGTACACCAGCCACACATTACATCCCTCACAACACAGATATTCATGTGTCTTTGCAGGTGTCTGTTGAAGAAGTCTGGGTGCCGCACGCCACGGATAGAGCTTGAAGAGATCGGGCCGTCATTTGACTTGGTCCTAAGAAGAACACATCTGGCTTCAGATGACTTGTACAAGTTAGCTCACAGACAGCCCAAAGCTCTGAAGGTAAAAATCTCTTGGATAGAATTCCTGAACAACTTTTCTTAACTCTCCCTGCTTCTCTTTGATGGCAGGGCTCAATAATAAGGGTTGCCAGATTGTCCAGGGCAAGTAAAGTGTTATTTCATTCTAGTAAATGTATTTACTAGATATATTAGCTGGAAACTACTTCTCCAATCAGGCAGGTGGTAAAACATGTTTTTTTCTGGAGCCATCTTGCTTCCTTCTCATCTCTGTTGAGAGTTGCACATGCTCAGTACTGATCAGGCATTTGCGAGAAAATGGCAGCAGGTAAAGACAAAGTTTATAAGGAGGAACACAAGCAAGTGTTTAAGTTATCCTGGAAACAGGAGTGTAGTTGGGTGGCGTTAGAGGACGTGGGCAAAACTCCAACAATGTGAGCACAGTTTGAGAGCAAAGTGGATAAAACTTTGTCTTTTTTCATGACAAATAACTTTAGTCTTTGGTGACCACTAATAGATAAAACATTGTATAGGGGTAAGTAATACATGACTTTGGATAAGGAGATCTCTGACCACTTGCCAGGTCTGAGAAATGGGAATGAAATAAAAATAGGAGGTGGGAAAATGTTGCATACCTGATCTGAACAAGGGCTTTCTTTCTGCTATGGTAATTTATCTATGCATATGAACAAAGTCTTTTCTAGCTACATTATTTGCCCCATGAGACTGTGCAGCTCATTACACATAAAAAAGGACGGATGTATGAATATTGTATAGGACACTTGGCTGTTATTTGATGTTGGTCATCATTTAATGAAATTGCAAAGTTTGTCCTGAGGATGGCGCCAGAGTAAAGACCACATTGTTGCCTAAATGTAAAGGTTTTACCTCTGCAGTTACCATTTTAGAACATTTCACACTCGCATTGTTGGACTTGGCCCAACTGTAACCAGTATGAGCTCTACGCATTTAACCCCTTACACCCCCCTGAACCTCACTATACAGTCTGCTTTGCAGCCCAAGTGTTTAAACCACAGAACTTTTTTTTTTTTTTTTTTTTTTTTTTTTAACTTATAGAAGATATCTGAAGCTTTACAGATATGTGCATATCTGAATGCTGGTAAAGTATTTTGGAAACAAAACCCAGAATATTTTCATTTATGTAAATATTGAATATAAGCTGTTGTTAACACCTGCTCAGGAGCTGCAGTTAAAATTAGCCAGCATGGCTAAACTGGCACATTTACAGAAATTGTTCTTATTGTGCACTGTTTTACTAACTTTATACTTGTTATGCTGATACAGTTTATACTATCAGACAGTGTGCAATATGATAATCTGACCAACTGTTAAGCTATTTAAAAGTACACTGATGGGCCGACTGACTAATGAAATGACCGTCATCGTCAGTTACCGAGACACACAGCTAATATTGCTTTGGAAACATGAATAAGAGAATGCCAGTCCCACACAAACCACTGCATCCAAAAACTAAAAATATGACAACCACTACCCAAAGGCTGCAATTATGTAGGGTATGATGGTGGGTGTTTCGGGGAGAGGTGCCAGTGTGCGAAAGTGTGACCTGTGGTACAGTTTGTTTATGAGTGGTACAAATTGACTGTTTCACAAACTTTTCTTTATTGCCGTTACAGCCCAAGAAGAAGAAGAACATCTCCCATGATGTCTTTGGCACCAAGTTCGGCCGCGTGCACATGCAGAAGCAGGATCTGTCCAAGCTGCAAACACGTAAGATGAAGGGCCTGAGGAAGAGGAAGGGAGAGGTGGTCGCTGAAGACCAGGACGGACAGGCACCCAAAGTGGCTAAAGTGGAGAGCTGAGGTCACTCTCACCAGCTGTACATACAGAAGAATGTCCTGTACCTGTCAGTGTCCATCACTGTGGTGCAGTCACTTTGTTTAAAAGACTGAGCATGTGCTCATCATTGCCACATTTTACTGCGAGGGCAAGGAGGACACAGATCTGTTATTCCTGCCTCTTTATTCTTGTCCACTTTTTAATGTGACTTCCGAATAGTCTTGAGCATCATGAGTGTGTTCCCTCAGTTCTCTGGTAAAAAGCATACAAGCATCTGAAACAAATGTCACCTGTCGGCAGTTTGAGTGGGGGGAAGCCTGCCTGCAATTAGCTGAATTTCTTCTTCAAGTTGATGTGTGTAAAAATTGAATTTCACAAGCAGCACTCACTTTAAAGGAAATAAAACTGTCTCTGATCTATGTCTTGTGTTTGCTGTATCTGTTACCCGTCTGACTTATGATTCGGGCTGTCCTGGTTACCATTTTACAGGCTTCGAAACTTAAGTGATAATTTTTCGTGAATATTTGAGTTTCTGTTGGATGTGACGGGGTCTAAAGGCTAATTAACCACACACACCCGAGCCAACATTAGTGGGACTTAGCACCACTGCATGTATGTGTGAGAGAGAATGAAAAAGAGGGGGAAGAGAAGGTGGAAGGTGGACTATTGCAAGCAATGTTTCTGTAAGCTATTAATTACGTTGAATGCCACAGGCCTCATGACTAGATGCAAAAGCAAGTGCTTCACTACAGTTGGCAGCGATGGATAACCGTCCACAATTTGTCTCACCTTCTCCTTTTTCTTGCCAGACTGCCAAGAATATTCTGTGCTAAGAATACTGGCCTTATTCGTGTCTGACACCTGCCACCTCCTTTCATTCAGTGCACTCCTGTGGAGGTGATCAACAAAACCAAAATCAAAGTATTTGAATATGGATTTGGATCTCAATTACCACGGCAATGATTGAAGCTTCAAAGCATCCGGGTCAGGTCAGCCCTACTTTTGATTTTGCCTGTGTTCACGTCATAAAGTCAGACTTTCTTTGCCCTCATTTTTGTTTTGCCAAACAGCATGAAACCTACCAGTTTTGGTTAACAGTCACAGGTTTACTCACACATATCCAGTCAAACCAATTTTTCTCTACAATAAGCAGAATAAGACAAAGATTCACTGCTTTGCATTAGTAATGTGCAATAATTGTAGGTTGAAAAATCACTGCAAATAGTTCCTTTGATTCCACAGGGAAGAGATCAGATTACAGATAGGTGCTATTTTAGAAATAATTATTTTGTGGACTCAATCTGTTAAGAGCATTTTTGGGATTT
The DNA here is from genome assembly GCF_006386435.1 of Epinephelus moara. Classification (NCBI taxonomy): domain Eukaryota; kingdom Metazoa; phylum Chordata; class Actinopteri; order Perciformes; family Serranidae; genus Epinephelus; species Epinephelus moara. Next base: position 9,100,591 of record NC_065517.1, on the reverse strand, counting down.
GGGATTAGTAGAAAGGGGCCGTGCTCATCATGTCGAGGCTTAATAATTAAAAATCAGTGTAATTTCAGGAACACCACACTTGAACTTTAGGGAACTCTTAATTAAAGTCCAGTTTTGTGTCATAAAAATGATTTAAAAGAAATCATATAAATATCGCAACATGTCTGGGGACATAAAAGCTACCTACATCAAAAACAAAGTCGTCTTTTCCATCAGATCTCATTCATTACACTGTAACACCACAAGGGCTTGCTGTTTAACAGCTGAACACACAACTAATCCTCAGTAGGGGATCTATTAGTTTATTGCTTTACCTGCAAAAAACTGCAACAACATTAGCAGCAGGATTACACAAATTTGGTAATGTCATTTTTTTTTTTCAGTTCAATCCAATTTACTGACTTTAATCTGAAGCAATATCAGTTGACCGTCTGGGTCATCACGTGTTCTTCATTCACAACAGAAATCCCCTGCACTCCGGTCAGGCTGTGTACTAGTGTGGATGTAGTGCACTAGTTAGGACTATTTATTAAGCTATTAAAGAAAGCAACATAGTTTTACAAAATGATTTCCCCTTTAAAATCAGTTTGTGTCAATCTTTCTAGTTACTTAAAGTGATTATATTATGATTATAAAATGTGTTTGTTTCAGGGGAGATCATACAGTTTTGTCACGTCCCTGCTCTCTTTGTCTTGTGATCTCAAACCACACCTCACTCACATCTACTTACTCTGTAATGTCCTGCACCCTGCACACATCCTCCTGCATGTGCCCCATCTACTTGCCTTGCAGTGTGTCTATTTTTAGCAGCTGGAAAGGGGAAGTAAGCGCAGTGAGGGAGCTGCAGTGTAGGGGAGACGCCAGGCTCTCCATATATACGTTAGTTTTATGTTACAGGTCCTGCAAAATATCTGCACTGAAGCAATATTCCGTTTAGCATTTCAATCCTTGGTCATCATGGTTGAATGACGGTGTCCAATCAGCTGCAGGATTCCCCGGAGCCCCGCCCCTGCGCGCTGTCTATTTATAACACTGCAACAGCCGCTTTTTGACAGCTAATGTAGGAGCTGATGCCGCAGAGCCACCATCACTACAGCTTTATCAATGGATGCAACTTTACTTTAACCTGAAATACGTCACTGCACAGACACACTCTGAATTTCCATATTTCTAAGGCCAGTCTTTGAAGGCAGCACATACCCTCAGTTATTTTTAACTGCAGCTGTTTCTTTGCAACTTGACATTAAACAATGACAGAAGGGACCAACATGCCAGAGGGGGACACAGCCGGTAAGGATGAGGTGCCCACCGGGGTGCCAGCAGAGGAGAAGCGGCAGGAGGAGGCGGAGGAGGAGAAGAAGGAGAAGAACGGGGACAGCAAAGTGACCATACCGGGACAAACCGCGGAGGAGGTCGAGTTTGTGCACCCGGAGGGAGGCTGGGGCTGGCTGGTCATGCTGGCCGCCATGTGGTGTAACGGCTCCGTGTTTGGGATCCAGAACGCCTTCGGGATCCTCTTCCTCTCCCTTCTCCGGGAGTTCGGCTCCGAGCACGACGAGGACCTCCGCTTCAGGACAGGTGAGTGATGGCGGGGCTACACACCTCCAGCTCAGGGCTCACATGACTAGAAGTTTCCCTTAAACTGCCTCAAAATTCAGTATGTAACGGAAATTATTTTAAATTCGTAAATGTAAACAGGTATTGTTTAAAAGAAAGGTGCGTGTCCTTCAGTGTGAGTCGGTGAATTAAAGTTCATGGTGTCTGCACATGGACACAAACAGTTGGTGGCAGGGAATTGAACTAGTGACTAGCATGTTATCCTGCTGTATGTGTAAAATAAATTCAGTTACCTTCTTTTATGCTGTTTTTTTACACCAGAATTGGTAAAACGCGTTTGCCGTTTTGCTAACTGTACTTTAACGTACGTTATACTAACGTCAGCTAGCAGGTAACATGATATGTCGTTTCCTGGTGAGAGGGGAACCTCAAATTAAGGGACTGTTCTTTACTTGTCAGAGGAGAAGGGGGGCTGGGGGTTGACTTTTTCTTTTTTGACCCTCTCTGAAGCGACAAATATTTTCCATGAGCTTTCCTGAGTGACTGGCAGAAAATGCATGAACCTCCCTCTAACATAAATAAGTCATTGGATTTTTAAAGCTTACCCTTTCGTAATTTAAAGTTAAAAGTTAAAGACAAAATCCTGAACTTGACAAAACTCTTGCCTTTTCAAAAAAAAAAAAAAAAAGATTTTAAGCTCAGATTTGGTTATGTTTTCTCCTGATTGAAGCGTTCTTGGCACATGATGTGTCCAAGGACCGTCGTAAATCTGAAAATATAACGATATTTTCTGTTTCTACAGTTTGTGGCTGTGATGATTATAAAGCAGCAGCCAATGATGTGAGAAGACGCAAAAAAAAGAAAGAACTAAATTACAGTGCACAAGTGAAAGGAGCTAATCAAATAACATTTCACTGGAGGTGTACCTTGTATAATTTCCATGTGATGAATTTAGATTGCTTGGTAAATGGTGTAACTTTGGAGATTTTTAAAGAAATCTGCAGTGAAATAAATACAAAATACAACCACTTAAATTTGTACCCTCTAAGCCAACACATTCCCACGACCTTGTCACATATCGACGTTTGGTCATGGACTTTCCACGTTCGGATACAACGTGCAAGGTACCCTGGGTGCATTTTACGTTCTGGGACAGTGTGTTAAGTTCTGCCTGTTACATGCATTGTCTTCTTTCAAAATACACAGACGTTTTCACAGGAAAATTACCGTTAACATACAGTCTCTTTCAAAATAAACACACTATTTCGGTACAACACCGGGAATTGATGTTTTTTATCTTCAACAACAAAAGCACATGGTTAGGTTTTAGGAAAAAAATAATAGGGTTTGGTTTTACAATTTTACAGGACACAAACACCCTCCTCCTGGGTGAAAGTCCCATCCACTACCCCTCCCACCCACCACACTCAGACTTCAGATGGCTTAACTTTCATTCTTGTCCTGCTATGTTTCCCCCTGATGCCGCAGAGTGCCGTTTTACTATAATGGTGACTGGCCGCGTATCATGCCGTCATGAACTCAACTCAACTCAAACTTTATTTATAAAGCACATTTAAAACAACCAAGGTTGACCAAAGTGCTGAACAGGTCAATAGAAATAAACAAGCAAATACAATGAGGTACCTAATAGTACACCACAATAATAACCATAAGATACATAAAATACAATACAATAAAATGAAATACAAGAGTTATAAAATAAGATCAAAATAAGCTAAAATGTTTGGGTGTCCAGCTCAACCTGAGTTAAAAGCCTGAGAGAAGAAGTGGGTTTTAAGAAAAGACTTAAAAACCTCTAGGGTCTGGGCAGACCTAATGTGCAGGGGCAGGCTATTCCAGAGCCTAGGGGCAGCCGCCCCAAAGGCTCTGTCGCCTCTGGTCTTCAGCCTAGTCCTAGGAGTAGCCAGTAATAGCTGACTGGCTGATCTCAAGGCTCTGGAGGGAGCATGAAAGTGCAGGAGTTCGGTTAAATAAGGGGGTGCCAGCCCATTTAGGGCTTTAAAAACAATCAATAAAATCTTAAAATCAATTCTAAAACGCACTGGAAGCCAGTGGAGCGAGGCCAAGATTGGTGTGATGTGATCGTGTTTACGCTTTCCAGTGAGGAGGCGGGCTGCTGCGTTCTGGACAAGCTGTAGACGGTGTAGCAGTGACTGGTCAATACCGACATAAAGCGAGTTACAGTAGTCCAGACGTGAGGTTATAAAAGCATGGATTACCCTCTCTAGATTCTGGGGGGAGAGATAGCCCTTTACTTTAGCTAAAAGCCTGAGTTGATAAAAGCTGGTTTGTATTACTGATCTAACTTGTTTATCGAATTTAAAAGCACTGTCAAAGGTCACACCGAGATTTTTAACAGAGGAACGGATGTTAGGAGTGAAGGGGCCCAGAAAATCAGCAGAGTAATCGGAGGGGTCACATCCAAACATAATGATCTCTGTTTTATCCTCATTGAGATTTAAAAAGTTACTGTCCATCCAGGATTTGACATCTTTTAAACATTCTAGCAGTGGCTGTACAGAATCCTTGCTAATGGATTTAAGGGGCAGATAGATCTGTACATCATCTGCAAAACAGTGAAAAGGTATGTTGTGTTTCTTAAAAATCAACCCTAATGGCAGCATGTACAGCAAGAAGAGGATGGGGCCCAAAATGGAGCCTTGGGGGACACCGCAGGTGAGAGGAGCCGTAGCTGAGTTGAATTCCCCTAAGTTAACTGAGAAGCTCCGATCAGTGAGGTAGGACTGAAACCATAGAAGGGCAGTACCTGTGATACCCACCCACTGTTCCAGGCGAGACAGGAGGATCCTATGATCTACGGTATCAAAGGCTGCTGACAGGTCAAGCAGCACCAGAACAGCAGAGTTACATGAATCAACAGTTGACAAAAGATCGTTAAAAACCCTCAAAAGTGCTGTTTCAGTGCTGTGATGTGGTTTAAAGCCAGACATGAAAGGATGACTTTGTTCATCTCTGTCTGATGCTGCAAGTCACTGCCCAAGCGCCGAATTTCGATGACTTCAGAGTGAGACCGCGTTGTCTAAGCCAAAATAAAAAATATAAGTCCCTCCCCAGTGCTTAAAAAAATATTTGACCTACCAACCCCCACACATAAGTAATGAACAGTCCCTAAAGCAACTGTGGTCAAAAGACACCACTGTGGGAATAGAAGTGGTATAAACCTCCTTGACAGCAGGCACCAATGTGGTGGCAATATTCTCTGTGGTTGTGCCGGTTTCTGCCCAGTGTGAAAGTTGATTTCAGTTTGCAGTTGCAGCATGCTCTCAGTAACCATAAACAGGGGGAGAGAACTGTGGTGCGTCAATTATGAATGAAAGTTGCTCTGAAAAAGTAATTCATCCTTTAATTGAGCATACTGTTGAGTAAAGCATTTACAAGACATTATGTAATGCCTCTCGTGCAGTGGTGGATGAAGTATCTGAAGGCTTTACTTGAGTAAGTAATGACGATGCATACAGGGAATGAATTAGAGTAAAGGTATACATTTTATTTAGGAAATGTAGTGAAGTAAAAGTGAAAGTTGGCAGGAGTATAAATACTCATGTAAAGTACAGGTATTCCCAAAAAATGCTGTAGTATTGTAATAAAGTATCACTACTTTGTTTGCTCCTGTGGCACAGTCCAGTAAATAATAGTGGTGTAGGCTGCATTCACTCCCATGAAAAGCTTTTTAAGACATGAGGAGGTCATTGACAGCACATTGGGGGATCAGAGTAAAGGAAAAGGTCACTTAGAAAAAAATCATGTGTGTGTTTGTGTGTGTGACCTGGTGGTGTTCTGCTGTGATTGTAACCACGTGTTGTTGGCGCCACTGTTCGGCAGTAAGACTCGGACTGTATGGAAACCTTTTTTGGTTGTCTACAATCTAAACAGTTCAAGGTCACACTGTGTGTTGCCTAAAAAGCTGCTTTCACATGCTTTCAGTGTTGGAGGTGGTTAGGGAGCAGATTCTACTTTTTCCATTGAGCTCATATGAACATCCACATTTTCTTCATGCTGTTCTACCGGCCTGCCTGTCTGCCCGTTATGGCTGACATGAACCAGACATTCCCACTAGAACAACCAACAAACCTTTAAAGGAAAGTTTAAGGGTCTGTTAGGAATCTGGTGACTACAGAAACTGCAGCAACACTGACAGAAGTTGCTCATTCATTCCCTTGATCTATGGTGGCCTGTAGTTTTAAGAGCAAAAGGTGTTGCAATTCGGAGAATATTGAAATTTCTGTTGGTGAGAACTTGAATTTCAAGACAGAGAAACTGCTGCAGGGTAAACATTACACTCAATGTATGGATACTTTGTGCTATGAAGCAGTAAAAATGTATCTCATTGCCCCTTTTTGTGATGAACTTTGTTCAGTCCACATCTAACAAAAGATTCCATACAAATCCACTTAAACACATTCGATGACTTTCTTTTAATAACTGCAACTATTTTAATATTGCTGCTGTTATAGCTCTGTGTGACAACATTATACTCTTTGCACTTCAACCCAATGTACACACACCACCACCGCCCTCTTGCACTGACCAGAGTTCACTGGCGCTCTGTCTTGATGAGTGATGTCTTCCCCCAAGTGAGTCTGAGACAACTGGACGATGGGAATGTGAGCAGGAGGAGGGGACGACAGCTGGACTCCAGGCTCGCTTATGCAACTCCTGCCGGTCTTTTTCTGTTTCACAAGACTGATAACAGAACTCTTGAGTGAGACAAAGTTTGATATTTAGGGAATTTTATCTGGCTATTTCTTATGCAATATCAGAAGCCATCAGTTAACGGTCTGATGACCATAAGCCTCTGGAGGCAAGGGCTACCATTTTGGGCTGATCATGGGTGTATTAAGAGAGCTGGATACAACGTTGGAGGCAGGTCTCTTTCATTCCTATTAAAGTTGTTCAGAGGTGCATAAATCCAAATAAGTTCCAACTTCCTGGATCTAAAATTACCTGGATCTTCTGCTTCGTTGGGCCTGTAGAGCAAGCACAATATAGACTTTCACAAGCTGAGCGGCTAAATTATGGTTTAGCCCAGCGCTAACCTGTGTAGGAATAGAAGTTATTCTGTTGTGTGGCTCTTCTAGACTTTGGAAATGTTCTCGGACCAAATGGATCAAGAAACGAGTCATATTGTGGGGGTTGTGACTCTTATCCACTGTTTTAAGAACGTCTCTTTCACAATGTAAGTCTATGGGAAAAAGTGTTATGGTCCTAATGGCATCATGTGATGGACCCGGAAGTTGTAATTCCACCCTTTGGCCACTAGGAAAATTGGCTTCAAAGCCTTGTGCGTTTCCTTGAGGTCTGTGACTGATCTGCTGTAGCCAGTGGATATCTAAGCCTAGATCTCCTTTTTTCGTGCGCCGGTCATTTTACTGTAGATAACCTCTATAAGCAGATATGAAGCGGATACATTTTTTAAAAAGCTAATATATAGCTAACTGGTTGTCAGACGATAGTCAATGGGTTCTGAGATTGCATCTTGGCCAATGCGTTCCACCTCTCCACACGGACTGTGTCCTTGCCATTCAAACGCGAGTGGTCAGTACTACTCCGATTATATACAGATATTTGTTTATTGAGTATATTTCTTATGCCTTAATAGGACTGTTTTAATTGCATGAACCCAGAATGATCATAGTGATCATAATTGAAATCAACAGAAATGAGACAGACAAGAAAATTAAGCAAAAACAGTTAGTGTGTTGTTTTTTTTCAAACATTACACATAGTAAGTGGGTACGTTGGTCTCTATAGTATGTTGTCAGAGATGTAGAGTGGTGGTTTTACTATTAAGTAGAACACACTGTGCCTTTTGGTGTTGGTTCAAATTCAGCCTGTTATGTAATTACTGAGGTCCCTCCAAACCTTTGAACCTAGTTTCTCTGGAATTGATTTGATCTCGACAAATGTGGGCTTGATGACAGCCGTTTCAAGTTTTTTTGCCAGAATTTGTCGAGACACTCTTGATGAGTGCCAGCGGGCCCAAAGATTAAGCCCAGTCGGGTTTGAGTCCAGAACAGGCTGGTTAAAAAGATGAATCCCTCATCTTAATGGTCACTTTGCGCTGTTGGTTTGCAGGTTCTGTGTTTCATTTCCTTGAAATCTCTGACACATCACACAAATTGATGCAAGTCACTTGACTGTGAGTGGTTTCGTTCTATCAAAAGTCATTATTTATGGGTGTTTTACTGGTGTGTTTTCTAGGGCTGAATTATGTATTCATGTAGTATCCCACTGTCCTAGATGTTCCATTCGTATTGGATGATTCTGTATCGCACGATTTACACCCTGAACAATCCCAATGTTCAGTTTCAGTGCAGGAAGTAGTGTGCCCTATATGTGGTGAGGTGAAAAGTAAGGGTGTGGAGGTTAGGGAAGTGGACGGGTATGTCACCAGTGCAATGTTCATGTAGGAGACCAGAGTTTGTGCCCCGCCACAGACCTGCAATTGACATTCACATTTTTGATGAACTGTTGCTATGACCTTTCACTAATCCTAAATTTAACCAAGGGTTTTTAGTTACTTAATTAAAAACCCAGTTGTTGTTTTTTTCGTAACCACCATTTTTTCCCAACCTTGCTATAGTTGCCATGCACAGATATTGCGGAAGTAAGTAAATGCCTTTCAGTTTATCCAGGGTTCAGCAGAATTGTCCAATATTGATGTTCTCGTCTGGTGATTGGATTGACATGTAGACCTCACTTGTATTTAACATAATTGATTTCACTACAAGAAGACTGCAAGCTTGTAAACATGGATGTAAACAATGCTGGATTTGAATTACTTAAAAAATTGGCTTTGAAAATGTTTTAGAAGGAAGGACTGAAGGACTCAAGGATACACAGTGTGTTTTGGTGAGGAACACTGAATGTAAATGTAACTTTTGTTTACAAGAAACTCCACCGAGGACTTTTAACTGTAAAAATTGAAAGAACAAAGTTGAAAAAGGCTGAACTTTCAATCGAAAGTAATTTTTTATACCTCCACGTGGGGTGACAGCTGTGGCCAGTGGCATTACATTTTAGGGTCGTCTGACAATCCGTCTGTCCCATTCTTGTGAACATGATATCTCAAGAACGCCTTAAAGGAATTCCCTCAAATTTGGCACAAACATCCACTTGGACTCAGTGATTAACTGATCAGATTGTGGAGGTCAAAGGTCATTGTAACCTTGTGAAATTCCTACACTAATTATGACAAATATTCACACAAATGTCTCAAAGGATAAAACAATGACACGAAACAGTCAAAGGTCAACTTCACTGTGTCATTATTCACACATCTCTTAGGGACAGAAGGGACATTTGGTCAGCTCAGTTGGTGACACTAATGAAACTGTGCTGACTGTGTAGATCTTCTGTGCTGCAAGATGTGGGTGAATCATCAGCATTTTAGCAACATCCATATTTCAAGCATTATCTACTGGTATGACTACAAGCAAGTCTTTACTGACATGAATGTAAACTGCAGCGTGACTGGTTAACAGAGGCATACATCTGCAAGGTGGTGATTTTAGTTCTTACATATAAGGTTTTTTGCACATATATCTCATGCAAGACAAAATCCTGTTTTGTTCAAAGTCTCAATAAGTAACAGTCCCAGTACTGTCATCATTAATTTAACCTCCACCATTTTGCTGGATTGTCTTTGCACCACACATTTAGGTTGCGTCACCTCTTATCCTGTCAGTGTGTGGAAATGTGGTTTCTCACCTCACCGACAATGTTTGAAGCAAACTTGTTAGCTTTGTAAAAACAAGTCTGCTGCAGGAATACTATGTACTGCAGGTTTTCCTTTTTTTCCCCTGCTCTTACTCTGTAATCCGATGTTAGATGTGCGTCATCGCCAGCTGTCATCCTGCATCCAATCCTCTCACAGCCCCACTGTCAGTGCTTCATTTGGTCACAAATTATCAAGTCTGACTGCCAAGGATTTCTAGTCAATGGGGTTGTAGCATCACAGTTTTCCTGATTGTTGTACTTGCTGCGTCATGGTGCATGTTACACATACTGCATACCTTTGAAAGTTCTGTTGGGCTTTGTTTTCCTTAAACATACCAACAGAAGATAAAAAGCTTTCTGTTCTGAAGGATGAAATGGCCATTCTTGTATAAATCTTCTTCAGTTGTCAATTGTGCACTAAAATGGAGACACCTGACACTGAAGATGTAACATTAAGATTTAATGGTGTAGGTTTAAATTTGGTCTATGTTCTGCTGTCTTGCTATTCTGATGATAATAACAGTGCATTTCCTGCTAAGCCCTGTTTTTCCTGCACTAGTCTACCTCCTGACGTGAGCGCACATTCATTTGTGTGTTTCTCCAGAACCTGTTTGTCTGTTCCCAGAAAGAGCATGAAGTGCTGCTTCAACCAAGACGACCATGCTCTACAGCAGGTCTTCCTGTCCTGAGAGGAGTGGTGACACGCATTAATCAGTTTGTGAGTGGTTTTGGAGTTAGTCAGTGGTGTAGAGGAAGTGCAGAGGATGGCAGGAGGTGGTCGGAGGGGCCCGTCCCCTCGACAGGCAGGATGAGAGGCCAGAGAGACTTGATAAACATCACTAATAATTCAAATGTGATCCCTTTCCTCCCGGCATTTGTATTTTTGCCTCAGCACTATCAGGAGAAAAACAGATTTAAATTGACAGAACTGAATGAGATTATAAGGATCTCCACTGGATATTTGCAGCAACAGCGCTGTAATGACTGTTAGCAAACAGAGTGATTTAATTACCTTTGTGAACTCTGTTAGTGATGTTACGGGATGACTTATAGCTGGACAAATAATTAGATCTCAGTGTTTATCATCTCTCATAATCATGTTCACATGATTGAGTTGGATTTATACTGAGCTACTGCAGTAGAAAATTCTGTTGTTTAAGTTAGTGATAAAATAGAAAGTGGTTACTACAACTCAGCTGATGAAAACAGTTGTATAATGCTTTCTGTGGTTCCAACCCAGTTGCTAGATTAAATGTTGGCATTGTATGTTTCTGCACATGTGGTTAACATGTGGTTATATTGAGGCACCAAAACCTCTTGGTTATGGTTGGGAAAAGTTAATGTTATGCCTTAAAATACTGGTTTTGGTTGCACAATAACGGCTGGAAAAGCCGCTATCTTTCACTAAAAAACACCCAGTTTGGGCAGTTAAGGCTGGTAAAGGCCACCGATGTCTCATTAAATAACATCTGCTTTTGTTGGAACAATCACAGCCGGTAGAGGCTTTCCTGTCTTACTAAAAACACATGGTTTTTATGGCACAATCATGGCTGGAAAAACCGCTGATATCTAGCTACAGAACACACAATTTGGGTGGCACAACCACAGATGGAAGTGTTGCCAATGTCTCGCTAAAAACACCGGTTTTTGGTGGCACAATCAAGACTGGAAAAGTGCCGATGTCTCGCTAAAAACACCCGTTTCTGGTGGCACAATCGCAGCTGGAAAAACCGCTGATGTCTTGCTGAAAGATGTCCAGTTTTGGTGGCACAATCACAGCTGGAAAAGCCACTGATGTCTTGCAAAAAAACACTCACACAATATTGGTCTGCAGTGGTCTGAAGCTTGGAGGCCATCTTGCCAAGGTATCATACAATTCACCTTCCTCTGGGCTGGCGGTTCTGGAGGAGCTTTGTCAAGTCTGACAAAATAACGCCTGATGATGTCATCAAGGTTATATCAAATTGGGGATTAAATGTTTGTGATACAAACTAGTGGTGTGGAGTTCAAAGACACGGGTAATTACCAGGCAGTGTCAGATGAAAGATGCTATCAGGTTACATAATGGGATCCAATGTTTTTGGAGCAGGACTCATACAAGGGACTTAAAGTCTCTTTGTTTTTGTCCCCAACTTTTGGTTTCAGCTTCCTAAATGTGAGGATTTGCTTCCTTTCTCTGTTTGATATTTTTGTCAAGTAGTTGTCTCAAGGGTTTGGACTGTTGGTTGGATGAAAAAAGCTCATCGTCCTGAGCTTTGATGGATATTTTCTCTGTCTTTTGTCACTTTATAGACTAAACTTACTGGAAAAAAAGAGATGGATCCATTAATAATGAAGGTATTGTTTAGCTGCAGCCCTAATGATTTTAATATTTGAATGTTAAGCATATAATAGCAAATTAACTTGAAAATTTTAGATCCACTCGTCCAGTGTTTAGCATGTGTCAGTGACGTCACACACCGTTTTGAAGGAGGGACAACCCACCATATCTTGGCTGAGGACATGACCTCATCTATCTGCACGCTCACACTCGCACACTTATCTTAAGACTGCAGTTTCCCCTCTGTCCCCATTTACACTGCAGCTATCTGGTGCCTGCACATATGGCTCTATAGGGTGAATATAGCATGTACTGCTTTTCATGACACATACAGTTTTTACTCAGGCAGACGTTTAAGCAAGTTTATAATTACATAGTACAAGAGTAGGGCATGACTTTGTTATGAAGTTGTTTTTGGCACACGTGGGACTTTATCTCAGACATGTAAGGGACCGCTTCGCTTGAGATATGACACAACTTTTGCCTTAACTAGTGATATATTAAAGAACAAAGTGGCTGTGATGTTGTCATGTTATGATGACTGAGTGTGTTTTGGAGACAGCTCTGTCTGGTTTGATTTGGCTTTATTTGAACCACATGGGTTCAGTTTGAATGGATTTTAAAAAGTGCAATGGTGGGTAATATAATAGCTGTCTTCTTTTTGGAGACTTTATGCTCACTGTAGAAACCAGTACAAGCAACACTGTATGTTCCTCAGAGTTCATGTCTGTCTGTGGGACTGTAATACAGGCAGTTAGGCTATACACTGAAAACCCATCTGAGCTCCCTGTGTTGTGAGACCCAACAGAGGACATACCACTGCACATGTTGAAACACGCTTCTACTCCTTATACTCAAACTTAAATGCTGTGGAGTCAGCATATGCCCAGAAACCTCCACACGAAAACCCTTTTTTCTGTTATGAAGTGGTATTTTGTACAACAGTGCATTTATTAATGCCACCAAACATTTTTAAATGATTAAATTATAGTTTATGTTTGGGGATTTGATCTATTTTACCTACTTTTCCAGGATCAGACCAACTTTTAGATTCCTTTTTATGCCTTTTATACATTTGTGAGCAGCTATCTTAGCTCAATTGCAGGAAAACTTTGAGAAAAGTTGTATTAAAGTTATTGTATCTTATCAATGAAGATGTTGGTTTCATGTCCTATAAACTGAAATGTGCCACAGAATATCACTTATTTTGGTCATGGTGAGTCTTTTGGATTCAAACATAATGTTAATTTCCTGGTGATTGGTGTCAGTGTATGTTAAAGGGATGGGATGGTTGAGATTAGAGGTTGTATGAGGTACTTATTCATAGGCAGTGTGTTACCCTCAGTAGGTGGCAGTTGGCACACCCCCAGTTTAGAGGAGCAGCCCTTTCTGCGGGGAGCTAAAGCCATTATATCCATCTAGTCTCTCTTCAAAGCCACCAGACTTCTTTGTCAAAAACAGTCATTTTACCTTGCAGAGTATGGGGTTATTGGTCTATCACTGCCTTGAGCAGTTAGTTTGTTTGTGTTATTGAGTGACTTTGGTGTTGAAAAGGGTTAGTTTGGATTCACTAAAATAATACAATGGCATGAACAAACCAACTGACTGAGGCAGTGGTAGACCAGCAGCTCCTGTGCTCTGTAAGATAAAATTACTGTTTTTGTCAATGGAGTTTTGTGGCTTTGAAGAGAGCATAGATAACAGCTTCAGTTTCCCATCAAAAGCAGCTTTCTGACAGCAAGGTACAGCAGTGAGAATGCAGCATACACTTAAACTCATATTGATGTTTTTAGGTTGCTAAGATGAGTTTTGCTGCTGCTTCTGTCCTCAGCAGTACATTGCTTAGCCTCCATGCTGGTACTCCTGCCTACTTCTCCAAACTAGGGGTGGGCCTACTGCTGTTTACACTGACTGTGGTTAAGTACCTTATACAACGCCACTCAAGAAAATCTGAACTATCTCTTTAAGGACAAGAATCCATCTGTTCCAGCGTGTTAGTTTGTAGTGGCTTTTGAAATTCCTTCAGAAATGAAAATCTCCCTTGAGTCCTGTTTTAATCAAATTAGTATGGCCCATGTGTGTCCTTTTATTTTGGGGGCCACAACTTAGCTGTTAGAAGACTCTCACTGGAAACATGATGAAAAACTATTGATGCTTGTCCAGCTTGCCTGTCGAGGAAAAATAGTTTTATTATGACCCTGGATTACTTTATGATCTAATGCCTGTATAGCTAGGACACTGTCAGAAAGGACCTCAGTTTGTACCAGCAGTTTGATGCCTTTTAGTAAAAGGGGACCTATTATGCTAATACACAGGTTCACACTTGTATTTTTGGGTTTCTACTAGAACATGTTTACATGCTTAAATGTTCAAAAAAACTGACACATAATGTCTGTGTCGGAACATCTGTATTCAACTCTGTCTGAAACGTCAGTTTTCTATCATAACAAATTACCAATAAAAGTTTCTAAACCAAAATCTTTACAACTGTACATGTTCCAGCAGGAATATAATCCAAAATCAGGAAGATTAAAAACATCGACAACCAAGATTACAGGTTTCCCTGACGTTAGCATGTAGCTACATGTAGCAGTGTAGGCATAACACTTACAGTAATGTGTCTGGAGCAGATGACTATATAAAGAAATCTGTCACGAGCTGAAGTTAGCTTGTCTCAAAAGAAAAAACAACGTTGGAAACAGAGTATTCAGAACAGTCTGAAGGTTTTTGCCCACAGGGATTACTTTTACATAAATTTACCTCATAATTTGAAACTGTGACCACATTTAATGGCAACATCTGACATTGTAATGTTGTAGAAATGATAGTAAATAAGGTAAAGCATGATAAGTCCTCTTTAACCAACATGGCACCGACTGCATTTCAGCTCACAAGTTGCTTAACTGAGGTCACACAGACTGCTGCATTTATTGTTTTAATAATTCCTGTTAATTAGTGTCTGAAGTTTATAAGGTTTAATCTTAGTCCTCTGTTCTGATAATAAAGCAGGAAATTACTTCTTTACAGCCCCACAGAGCTCACTGTTATTTAATTAACTAACACTTAGCTGGTTGAGGCTGTAGAAGAGTTCTTTACGATTAACTTAAAGGAGATTTAAAAACAATGCATACCTGTGCTGTAAGGCACATTTTTGTCTCAGCAGGATTCTCTACAGTGTTAGCTGCACTTTCAATTGAAGTGGCTGGTCAGAACTTCTTTATCTGTGATCACATCAAAGACACACCCTGTTTTTTACAGCATCTTGGACTGTTCTGTTACATTATCAACATGAAAGAAAACAATTATTAAGCTTCTTGCAATAAAATTTAGCTTAGAAGCGCAATGAACATGTTGTCTCAGCAAAGACTAAGAGACAAAATGTCAATTGCACTTTTATGGTCTTGTGAAAACATTTGACGGGACCAACTGGGACATGACAGGCTGATTGACGTCCTCAGCTCTCACATGGCAGCTGTTGTACTTTCTAGTGCCAAAGATAATGTGGACAAAACTGGGAAATTGGAAATCGTAATCAACCAATCACAGTGCGTGATGCTGGGGCGGGGAGGTCCTGCCCATAGACAGGCTTGATGTGTGAGGTCAGTGGCCTTCACATCTGCGTTACAGGCTCTGGTTCCCTCACTATGGGAATGCCAGATGGGGTTATTGCTGGGCCTCGTGCCATAAAAGCCACTTGCCTGTCGTCTAATGTGAGAGCAGCCAAAGACCTCTGGACCAAACATAAAGTTTAGAGTCCTTGATTGTGCTGTGTTCATGAATCTTAAGTAACCTGAACTCATGTGATTGACTGACGTTCATGTCAATAACAAGAAGTCATCGGACCGTATTTTGGCTGAATATTATTTTCACTCGGTGTGAAAGTAAAACAGAGAGGAGAAGGGCAGATGAAACTGGTGTTTTGTCCCTGGATGTGAAACTGACACACTGACTGTATGGTTAAGTTGAAAATATTGTTTCAATATCACAGTGTGTGAGGGCATGTCATGCTGAGAGTAAGGTAGCCGGAATACGTGTTTTCTGATCACTTACACACACAGCAACAGCAGCTAGGCAGCTGATGTACCAGTAAGTGGTTGGAGTTTGACCTGCCTCTGCCAACATTAGGTTAGATATAGTTAAGTGCGGTAGCTGTAAATCTACCAACAAGAAATATGACCCTGACCCAGGTCAGTTTGTGCAACATAGATAGGATGTTAACTGGAATATATACTGTATATTATCAAGAGGGAACACGTTTCCCACAGTGCAGCTGGTACTAAGGCTGGCACGATATCAGATTTTCAACTGCACTTTAACTTTGTCTATTGTGTATTCTGTTGGTTTTTATGGTAAATGAATTACACTCGAGTGTAGGGAAGTGGAGAGAAAGTAAGTCTGTAATCATAAATGTACAAAATCATACAAAAACAACAATTATACATAATGGATAGTACAAAAAGGAACCAGATGGCATTGGTGGAGGAAGACGACGAGAGAACTGAAAGAAACAAATTATTTAAGAGGCGCTGGATTACTAACGACATTATCATATGATTATAATTAACATAATATTATTATATTTTTTAGATATAACGGTAATTGTCAATGCTGATATAATGTGACCCCCCCCCCATCTGGGACACCCTTTTTCCTGTCATAAAGGAACATAAATCACATTTTGTGATAATGCAACAACCCCATTCAGTCTTTGTCCCCAGCCTGTCTTATAGCTGTTATCACACGTTTGAAAATAGACCTGATGTTGCGTCAGTCACGTTTGCTAGGGCTGACCATAATGCTTTGAAGCTTCAATTGTTGCAGTGGTAATCAATATCCAATCAATGTTGGAATGCTTCAATTATTGCTCTGGTTTTTTTTTTACCACTAAAATGGTTGAGGAAAATGAAAGGAGGTGCTAAGTGTCAGACACGAATGAGGCCAGTGTTCTCATGGCAGTCATCGACCCCTGCTTCAAGCATTAAGTTGGCAGTCTGATGAGGAAAAGGAACAAGTGAGAGGAATTGTGGATGGTTATCTGTGGCTGCCAACTGTAGTGAAGCAATTTATTTGCATCTAGTGATGAGCCCCGACATGCAGCGTTCAGAGTCATCAATAATTTACAGTAACATTGCTTGCAATAGTCTACCTTCCACCTTCTCTTCCTTTTCTCTGTCACTCTCTCTGTCACACACACATGCAGCCATGCTAAGTCCTGTTAAAGTTACTGATTAGTTGATTAGTGGATATGAATCTGACTGATTACGATTAGCCCTCCACCCCAGGTCCTATCACGTCCTGAAGCTTTTAATATTGGTTGGTAATTGTCTCAGATGGTTCGCAGCCTCTAAAATGGTACTGGAGACAGCCCAAATGCTTACACACTGACTCCAAAACTTTTGTCCGTCACTTAAGTTTTTGGAGCAGGTCGATTCCTTGTGGTTTTTTTTCACATCCGTTTGAAGGGTTTGGAGAGTTGTTTGACCAAGAAGACGTGAAGAAAATAGGGTGTGACCTACGTACACATACATCTGCGACAAGTGAGAAAGGAATTAGACAGGGGGCCAGCAAGAAAACTAAGTGGAAATACTATGGAAGCAATTCCCTTTTGAAATCTTCCACATCAAAAAGCAGAGTGAAATTTAATAGCCACGTAGTATCATTTCATATCACAGGTAGCAGCGATGCCAGTTGCAAGACACGGGTAGAAAGTGCTGACAGCCAGGGAGTTTCATTTCAACTCTTTTTTTTAAAAAAAGCTTTTGAACTGTCGTCAGCCTTTAAGTAGAATCCCACCCAGGAACTGTCCCACCTTGTTTTTTTAACCAGTTGTTCATGTATGTCATGTATGTATGTGTTACTAAATTATGGATACTGTCATTGGATTAAAATGTAATATGCCTGTTTCTGTTTATCCTAAAGACTTGGAATGGTTGGAGTCAGGAGCTCTAAACAGCTGGCCTGCATGGGCAATTCAAGTTAAAAAAAAAAAACAGGACATGGATCGAATCTCTCTAAAAAAAAACCTTGGAGTTTCAAGCATACACAGGTTAATATTTGACAGGCCGTTTGATCTCAG
This sequence comes from Epinephelus moara, assembly GCF_006386435.1. Taxonomy (NCBI): domain Eukaryota; kingdom Metazoa; phylum Chordata; class Actinopteri; order Perciformes; family Serranidae; genus Epinephelus; species Epinephelus moara. The sequence continues at coordinate 9,082,877 of NC_065517.1, read as the reverse complement.
GCATGTGTAAGCTTGAGCCTGAGTTTAGGTGAAGGTTGTCAGGAGATAAAGCCAGGAGCAGGTAAACATGCTGGAAGCAGAGCAGCACTTCAGCACTTCAGTGGCAGCACGAGGACCAATTGTTTGGTCTCCTGTACATGACATACATTATCAGGCCACAGCCTGAGGGGCTGGAGAAGACACCAGCAAATGGCTGTGAGGGCCTCAGGCACCGTGTTAGTAAGACACAGTCTGTAAACAACAGTGGGACCCATAGAAAACAATATTCCTATTATTATTGCTCTATATTAGCATTTTATTATACATCCACTTTTATTATATTATTTTTCTTGTGTTAGTGAGTATGGGTGTGCTAGTTTACTTCACTTTTATATTTAACTTCAGTTGTTGATGGTAGATGTCAGACTTTGTTAAGGTGTAATATAAAGGGGGGAAAGTGGTTCTTTGTACATGTGCAATGTTTTTTTAAGGTGCTCTAATAGTTTATAGTAACACAGGATCAAATGACCATTCAATAGAAAAGATGCCATATCTCTGAAGCTCCCCTCCCATGAGAAGTGTTTTATAGTGTTTTAGGTCATTGTTTTGGTTCAGCACACTAACTAAAGTGTTTTTAAAGCAAGGAATTAAGTGTCTACTTGCAGGGAATAGCATTAATGTTTGTTGATTCAGGAGATGAATTGATTCCTGGCTCACTTTTTAAATACCACACGTTTTGTGCCGCCACGCTGGCAATAGCTTTGGCTGGAGGCCTTTTTTCAAATTTGGCACAAACATCCACATTGAGTCAAGGGTGAATTGATTAGAATTTGGTGGTCAAAGTCAAAGGTCAAGATTACCATGACCTTGCATCCATCTCATTCTTGTGAATGTGAAATGTTAGGAACACCTTGAGGGAATTTCTTCAAGTTTGTCAATTTGGAGTCAACGATGAACTGATTAGCATTTGGAGGTCAAAGGTCAATGTCATTTTTGGTCATTGTGATGTCACAAAACCTGTTTTTGGCCATAACTTAGGAATTCATATGCTTATTATGACAACATTTCACACAAATGTCTCATGGAATAAAATGATAAAATTATGAAATTTTAAATTCAAAAGATCAAAGGTCAAGGCCAAAGTGACGTCAAAATTTTTTTCTCACCATTACTCAGCATCATATCTCAGGAGCAGAAGGGGAGACATTTGTTCAGATATTGAATTGTTGACATTAATCTTGGGTGTCCACCTTGAAACTTTGCTGATTAGAGATACATGTATGTTCTGTGCTGCCGGGTTGAAGTTGTGTGTAAAGTATCCATGTTTTTGCAGACATAGGTGCAAAATGTAACTGCTACTTCGAGTTCGAGGAGGCATACAACCGCAAAGTGGTAATTGTAGTTTATCTTTGGTCGTGGGGGAAGGGATCAAGTCCAAGTGAAGTCAGGAGTCATTGGTGTTAAAGTCCAAGTTGAGTTGCAAGTCTTCTTTGAATTTTTCAAGTTGGGTCTTAGATGATCAAACTTGTGACTCTAGTCTGACTCAATTGAGGCAAGCAATTCTGGAGATATTACGAAAAGACAAGAGGCACATTTCCATACCGTGGCCTGGAGCCATCTCTATACTGTGCACTTAAAAAGGGGGGTGGATGAAAAGCTCCCCCAATCAACAGCCAGCCCTGACACACCACCCCTTTTCCCTTTCCCTTTCCTTCGACACGGACCACAACTCCCATTTAACATTTTTCATATGGACCTGTTGTATCCTCTGCAGAGAGAAGTAATTCCAAAGATGCATATGATGTGTTTTCTCTCTGTTATCCACAGCCATAAATTACTCCGTGGCTGCTCCCCGACTTTGGTGCTGTGTCATCAGGCATAAAGTTTCACTTCCTGTGCTGTGGGGCCAGAAAACACATGAAGGGCATGAGTTGGAACTCGGGATGCAAGCACACAAAAATTAGCATTTCTCACTGCCTCTCCCCCTCTCAGAGCCTCCAATGAGGTGGCCCAGTATAAATGGCTTCCAGCTGCTTTAGTCAGAAAATGGAGTAATGGCTGTGATTCTATATGTTCCACTCATGTCCAGATGTGTATCTGCAGCACCCTGAGGCCCTGATTAGGGTTATGACTAGGGCCTTTGTGATCGAACAGCAACAGCTGTAAGTTATACTTTAAAAGTGCTATATGTAACTTTGGATAAAGATAGCTAATTGTTGAGTCGGATCAAACCAAACCACCAACCCAAATAATCTGTATTGGACAACATTCTACTATCATTCTCCAGAGTTACATACAGCCCCTTTAACAGGACTGGTTGCTGTACAGTAAGGCCACATTGAGTCCACAGTTTGTAAAGCGGCTGAAGCTGCTTCTGAGAATAGTACCAAACATTTCCTGAAGTGCTTCCATGCTGAGAAAAAGTCAGGCTTTACCTGCAGGATTTATTTCAGCTGAAATTATTGCAGTCAGAGATGCCTAAATCTAATCAGACCTGACAGACATGGATGGGACTGAAACCGTGGAAGTGTGCCAGTAACGGTTATACCACCCTACACTGTAAAAATGTCAGTTTGAACTTGAATCAGTCTCAAAGGGACACTCCACCAATTTTATACATGAACATAACTAAAATAGTCAAGAGGAGTCAGCCAGGGGATACTGTTACATAATGTCTTGTGTGACTCTGGGGGGCTCTTTCTTTTTTTTTTACTATGGAGTACCTCAATGAAACATTTTGTGTTGTTTTTTTCTGTGAAGAATACTTCCAGTGCAGTCTGAGAATTCCTTTAGTTCCTAAACCTTTGTCAGTATCTCCAAACAAAGAAGACCATTCCTCTAACTCTAATTCTAATCTATATCTAATTCATAATAGCTTTTTAGCAGCATTTAGCAGCAGAAAGCTATGGCTTCTGTTATCCATGTCATCACATCATGGCCTTACCTAACCTTACATGCCATAAAGATGTGGTATTTGCGGTGATTATGTCGGTATTTCCCTGTTGTTTCCATCGATCTAAAATAAAAACCATAATAGCTGGAACATTCATTCTTTTTGCGGCAGTAAGCCGAGGCTTCCGTCATCTGTGTCATTATGTTGTATGCTGGTAATGATGTCAGTTCCCTAAGTTGCGTGTGTTGCAAAGCTGTGTGTTTTCACACAGATTTGCGGCACATGCAACGTGGCACCAGAGGAACAAGGAGTTAAAAGTTAAGTTTTAGGAAATATTTTGTTAATGTGTCTACATTTGAAAATGTTTTGGATCAATATGTTTTATGTTTTTATTTTGTGAAAATCTAAATAAAAACATGGTCATTTTTTGTGTTTCATATATTTTTATGAAACATTTTAAATACTTTTATAATGATAATGATTTATTGACTTTATTGACATTATCTCAGGTTGTACAGATTTTAGGGACATGGAGCATTTAAAGATACTCCAAGAAATGACATTGCAATAAGCAAAAACACCAAGGTAAGCACTGGCTGACCATTTCTATTGCAGAATTCAAAGGTTTAAATGGTTTGATGTCTTTTCAGTAAAATGAAATTTTAAGAGTCAAATCTGGATTAACTCACTTGAGTTGGATTTTTTGGCAGTGCACCTCCTGTTGAGTTAATCCTGTCCAAAAAGGGATTCATTATTAATCATAATTGGTTCTTTTTCTAGATCTGTGATAAATGAATAACTGGGGCTCTCCTACTTAAGACTTGACTGGATCAGTGTAACACCAAGGTCCACAGACTTATATTTGCTCAGAAGTTGCTCTGTGCTTTGTCTCATAGCAGTGCTTCACATTGCTGCTTTTAATATTCACTACAAACTCTGAACATATAATGAGTCATATCGGTCAACTGCCCCTGGGAAGAAAGAACATGACTGTGTCTGTCCATTCTTTATAGAAAGCTCTGAACATGCTATGAGAAATTACGTTTCTCTGACTCTTTTATTTCTCCAACTGTTGTCTCTTGTCTTGTGACCTGTATGTATCTCACTCAGTAGAGTCATAATGCACAGATTTGATTGGCTGAGTAGTGAGATGATTTAATGTAAGTGATTGATCTGAGGTTCCTGGTCACTAAACCAGTGCTACAAATGGTGCACTGGTTAAAATAGAAATATATGTTATATATATGTATATAAATATATGTCAAAATTTAATGATTCTCAATAATCTATTGATCATAATGTGGGTGTAAACAGGGTGGCATCTAGGTTCAGACCCAGGGGATGGAGAGGGATTGCGGGTTAATAAGGGGGATGCATTTTGGTCATTTTGCTAACAAGAGGAATGGCGTCCCCCCTCGTCCGCACTCAAATCACCTACTGGTTATGTGGATATAATGGTTAAGTGGTGGTAAAGGCAAATAAAAAAACAGATAAGACAAATTTCTTCCACTAGCCACTCTCTGACTCACCAGTCATTAATAAGAGAGTTGTTGCCCTGGCAAATCGTGCATCGACTTGCAATTTAGTGCAACATCAGCATCAGCGCGTCTTTGGCTTTTGAAAAGATTGCCCTTTAGTCCAATTCAAGTCCAATTATACGGCAGTGGCTCAGTCCATAGGGACTTGGGTTGGGAACCAGACCTCGCCTGTTCGAGTCCCCGTCCGGACCAAATACGGAGCGTGGACTGGTGGCTGGAGAGGTGCCAGTTCACCTCCTGGGCACTGCCGAGGTGCCCTTGAGCAAGGCACCGAACCCCCCAACCGCTCGGGGCGCCTCACCAAGGGCAGCCCTCTCACTCTGACATCTCTCCACTTTGTGCATGTATAGGTCCTGTTTGTGCATGTGTGTGTCTTTCAGACCTGTGTGTAACTGACAAGCAAGAGTGAAAACATTGAATTTCCCCTCAGGGGGATTAATAAAGTAAATAAACTAAACTAAACTAAACATTAGTAGTGAGTCTCGGCTATGTGCCAAACATGTTCAGCATGGGCCACAGGCAAATTTCTGACTCACCGTTCAATAATAAGAGTTGTTGTTGGCAAATCGTGCATCGACTTGCAATTTAGTGCAGCATCAGTGTCAGCATGTCTTTGGCTTTTGAAAAGATTGCCCTTCAGTCCCATTCAAGTCCAAACTGTAGATTTCCAGAGAACACATCAATGATTGGCAAGTAATCAGGGCAGACAAAAGACAGTTGTGGAGACGTTACAGAGCTTGTGGCAGTTCTCCTAATACTCAGGATTGCCACGGTCATGAAATTCCCAGAGACGTTTTGAAATCAGAGAAACTGTTTTCCAGGCCTGGAAATGGTTTGGAATTGACAGAATGTTTTGGAAAAGTTTTAGATATTCATTGTTTTTGCTGTTTTTAGAAAAAAAAAACACACACACATTTCGCAATGTGAATGATAAGTAATAAGATATTCTTTGTATGACTAATTTAAAATCTAGGGCTGTGCTGTGTGACCATAAAAAGGTCACTAGAATCACGATATACACAGACCAGACCGATGTGTCGCTGCATTTGATTCTATCAAATATACCCATTTCATTGAATCTATACATTTTCGGATAACAGCCTTATGGCCAGGACGTTGGGTCATAGATCCACTTGGATAGCATAATACTAAAGGGACATGACGGTGATAAACCTTGATTTTTAAAGGCTCAGGTTCAGTTTGCAGAACAGTGTCCATAAAACAAACATTTGCTTAACAAGAAACGAATACATACAAACATGCCAAAATTATGATCTAAACACATCAAATTACACTGACAGCTACAGGATCTCCAGTTTAATAAATGAGTGAGTAATAAAGTATGGATTTGTTGCTTTATAGGCCATTTTAAACAACTTGAATAAAGTAATGAAAATAGGGTAAAATATTAAAGAAAAGTTATGGAAGTTTCAAGTTTTGAAAATGTATCTGTAAAAATGTGTGGGAGCCCTGAATACTGCATCTCCCTCAGAATGGACATTAGTAGTGAGTGTCGGCTATGTGCCAAACATGCTCAGCCTAACATCAGCCACAGCTTGTAAACCCATTAACCCTGCTGCTTGCTCTGCTTACTTCTTCTAGAAGGAGAGTGGGTTTCCCATTTTTTCTAATGAGGCAGGCATTTGGAAACAAAGCTCTGTAAGGATGTAATCCAAGGTCAGCCAGGAAACACACCGAACTCTAAATTAGACACTTGTACTTTTCTTTACTTCTTTCTTCTTTCTTCCTTCTTTCCTTTGTCTCACTGTTTTCACCAGAAAAAAAAAAAATCTCCGCCTTGTGTGAGTCAACAGTGAGTTCAGTACAGTACGGTCCACTTCCTGACCCCAGGTCAGTGGGTCTAAAACTCTGATTGTAATGTGAGCTGGCTGGGTGAGGCTGCAAAGTGGAGGCTCTACTGTAGCAGCAGTTCCGCCCAGTGTGTTGCTCCGTCCATTACTGCCTCTGCCTGTGGAGATCCAGTGAACTTGGATCATACCAGGGTATGAATGTGTTTCCACCCAGCACAGGACAGGCCAGAGGTGTGCATTTGCCCCTCAGGTAACACTGGACCTTGACAGGAGGCTCTTGAGATGCTGTAACACACTGAGATGTCACTGACAGCTGTGTCTTTATAGCTGCTCTCTCACAGTACATCACCATAAAAGGGTAATTCCACTGCTGTTTGGATTTATTCAAGGGATTTATAATGTTGTAGCATTTATTGTTGTTGAGGCTATTTGGAAAGTTGAGCTGGACACGTAGAGTAACTGTCCTGTCTAAATGATGTGTAGTTTATAATTGCAAAAGCTGCAGTATGAGATAAATGGAGGACCTGAATAGTTACCATTTGCAGTGTGGCAACATATAAAGAAACTCACATTGCAACAGGAAATCCCAAACTACACTACTAAAATTATTCAAAACAAAAACAAATGGTAATTTCAGTATTTTACAATTCCTCTACTTATCAAAACAGATTATTAGAAATCCTTCATACAAGTATTTATCAGAACATTTTTATAAAAATATGTTCATGACATGGGCTTAGATTTAGCCCTAATGGCCTTATATGTAATGATCGAGTCTCTCTATGTATTTGCTTTTACAATGGGTTCGGGATGAAGTCTGATAAAATTCAAATACCTTAGGGCAAAGTAAGATCACTGTAAGGTAGTTAGAGGGAGAAACTTGCTAACTTCTAAAAGAAAAAACAAAAAATGCTTTAGCTTAAGGTTCATATTTTCTATTTGAAAAAACAGAAGGAAGACGAGAAAGCGATACAGATATAGCATGCCTATTAGTGGTGTGAAGGTGGACCCACAACCTGCGGGTTCGGGTGGGCAGGTCAAGTGACAAAACAGCATTCCAAGCTGGTTATTTACAACTTACAGAAACATTACTTGCAATAGTCCACCTTCCACTTGCACGCTCTTTCTCAAACACACACATGCAAGTAGCTTTATCATCAGTGCCACTGTGCTCGGTGTCTCTTTATGTCCTTGTCAGTTCTTACTCTTGACAATTGTGCTACTATAATGCATAAAGCTGGTGGTTTGCAAGTCAGATTCTGGCGTTTGATATACACATAAGTTTGCAAGTTGGGTGCGTGTGAAATGGCTCTCGGGTTGGGATTCGGGTTGCTTTGGGTGTGAAAATAACTCTGACCTGCTCATCACTAATGCCTATGCTACTACATCTTTGTCTTCCTGTTTGGTAGTCTCTTTGTTAACACTGGTCTCTTATGTAACTTGAATTTGCTGACTTTTAAATCAATATGTCTGACAAATGCTTAGGCAGTGAAAATTTGACATTCTAGTTACAATAAATATTATCAAGCTAAATTAAGACATCAGATAGACAGAACCAGGTGTTCTTCAGGATACTTTCATGGCTGACAACTTCTTTAGAATGTATAATTATGTATAAACAATAATATTTTGAAAACAAAAAAATGAGTTAGTTGTGTTTACATTTGTTAACTAAAACACTTGATTGTGGTTAGGGAAAGATCATCAGTATGGTTAAAAACTTTAGAAAGCACTTAATGACCACTCGATGGTTGGGACAATGGAGTATTATTTCATTGTGTGTGCTCAAACCGTTAATTGTGTGGTACTACTTGTAAAAAGAGACAAACTCTAAAACCCTCTGTGAAAATTGGTATAGCAGTGTGCTCAGTTTTTTCATCTTTGAAGGTACTGAGATGCAATCTTATGAATATACTTTACAGTGTATGGCAAAGCATTGAAATGAACTACAACAGGCTAAAGCCATATTTCACCAGTACTTACGAAGCAGACTTCATTTGAAAAAGCCAGCTTCATTCATATTATCGCTCCATCGTGACAAAACGCCCAGAGAGAAATGTTAAGCTCTGTAATGCATTATTTCATGTCCATGTGGTGATACAGTGGGACATCTGGTCCTCTTTCTGGTTTGTTGGCAGTGAGAGCAGTTGATTTATTAACTTTGTGTTTAATCTAGTGCAACAGCATGAGACAGCCAGAGTTTTAAGTGGTCTCTGGTGTTAAATGAAGCCTGTCTTCATTCTCAATGTTGGAACAAGATTTTAGCCCGTGCATCTTTAGTCAACTGATTCCTAGAATATGCGACGGGGACAAGCTGTTTATTTGACCAAGCCAGGGAAATGGGCTGTCATGCCACTGCAATATGAGCCAAGTATGCCTGTCCATTAGTTGTTTCCATTAACTGTGGTTAATAGATAACTCAACCAGCTGCCTATATTCACAAATTGAATTGAAGTCATCAGGGATCCATGAGGACCATTCTGTGCTTTACACACTTGGTCCTATTTGATGTTCTTTGCCAGAGATTGCCAACCGTAGTTGGTTTAAAGCAATGGATAAACTAATAGTTTAAAGTAATGAATAGACTGATGAATTAGTTAGCTCAAAGAATTCAATAGACATTTGAAACAGCTCACAGTAATAGGTTAACAGTTGAAAGGGCTGTTGGGATAAGTCAGACAAAAAAAGTTTGAACCACTATTCTAGGCAGTACAAGAGGGTCAAACAGCATGATTACAGCTGATCAGACTTGTTTATTAACACCTCGACACCTTTAAAACCAACAAGCATTTGAGTTCAGAGTCTGCAGTTCATGAACTCTCACAGGTGTTACCTCATTTTGTCTGGTTTACAAGAGGCAGAGTTTTTGCGCAGTTTTCATGGCTGTAGGTTCAGTCATTATGGGGTGAGCGGGTTCAGAGCAGAGGGTTTCCAGCAAAGAGTCTTTAACAAAGCAGACAGAGGACTTAGGGCAACTCTTCTTTGTCTGTCAGTGTCCAAGCGGGGCCCGCGGCTAATGGTGGATGTCACTGGGACAGAGAGAATCCTGATATTACATTTTTCAATCTGGAATTCCTTTTTGTCTGAAGCGTAAATGCTTTTAAATCGAGAGAGCCAGCAGATGAAACCACAGCAGCAATTTCCTGTTGTCCTTGAGGGATTCTTTGCCTTTCTTGTTCACTGCCATTTATTACATTATGTAGCTTAAAGCAGGCCGATATCCCCACAAATATGAGACCAGGCAAAGTGAACCCCATTGAATTTGGGGCATTTTTTCTGACTGCAGTGTCTGGAATAGATCCCTAAGAACCTTTGACTGTGCATTGACTCACACAGGGAAACCAGAGAAGGGCGTTGAGCAAGAGGAGGATAACTAAATATAGGTTACGTGTCAGTATTTATATTTGGAAATATGAATATGTGCAGCTTTTGACTAAGGGATATTACTAATCTGTTTCCAGTCAACATCTGTCACTTCAATGCCCTTATCCAACACCCAAGAGTCAACCCGCATGATCTTTGGTTGCCTTTACACTACCATGTCTTGATGCCCAATTCCGATTTGTTGCCTATATCCAATTTTTCCTGACTGCTGTTGACATGTTCTGTTCACCTTATTTTTCACGGAGACACGGAGGCAAAACAGCCAGCTTCCGTTTTTTTGGGCGACACTTCCGGTCCAGCACTCTTGACCACTGTGTAAATGTCCCACGGTATTTGCTACAGTCACATTACTGTGCACATGGAAATGTTTACATTACTGAAAGCAGTTTTAAGGACTAACTCTAAATATTTGAAGTTAATCATTAAAGAATAAATCACCTAGAAAGCTGGCGCTGCTCCACATAATTTAAAAGGTAACTTAGCCTACACAGAGCGGTGGAAATGTCAATTTAAAAGGTAACTTAGCCTACACAGAGCGGTGGAAATGTCCATGCAGCTGCAGACGGGTGCGGCTGGATGATTGATAGGTACATGCTGATTCGGGTGCTATCAGAGCCGATCCGCGCATTACTATGGCTTAATAATCAACTCAGTCAATAAAAACAACCCGTCCTGTGTTAGGAGTGTATGTCGCTGACAGAAAAAAAGACAGAAA